>NW_007732762.1:0-24316 GCF_000696425.1 Galeopterus variegatus
AAAAGGTGGACCCAACTATATGCTGCCTTCAAGAGACTCACCTCACCTGTAAAGACACAATAGACTAAGAGTGAAAGGATAGAAAAAGATACACCATGCAAATAGAAACAAAAAACAAGTTGGAGTGGCTATTTTTATATCAGATAAAGCAGACTTTAAACCAAAAAGAGATAAAGAAGGCCACTATATAATGATGAAAGGATGTATCCATAAAGAAGACATAATAATCATATATATATTTATATGTACCCAACGTTGGACCAGCCAGATCTATAAAGCAAACACTATTAGACCTAAAGAATGAGATAGACACTAAAACCATAATAGCAGGGGACCTGAACACCCCACTGTCAATATTGGACAGATCATGTAGGCAAAGAATCAACAGAGAAATGTAAGATCTAAACAACAATTTAGACCAATTGGACTTGGCAGATATCTAAACAACATTCCATCCAACAACCTCAGAATATTCATTCTTCTCATCAGCACATGAAACATTCTCCAGGATAGATCACATTCATTCTTCTCATCAGCACATGGAACATTCTCCAGGATATATCACGTTAGGTCACAAACAGAGTCTCAAAAATTCAAAACAACTGGAATTATTTCATGTCTTTTTGCAGATCATAATGGATTAAAATTAGAAATCAATAACAAAAGAAATTCTGGAAGCTATACAAACACATGGAAATTAAACAACATTCTACTCAATGAAAAATGGGTCCAAGATGAAATTAAACAGGAAATCAAAAAATGTATTGAAAATAATTAAAATAATGATACATCATACCAAAACCTGTGGGATACTGCAAAAGCAGTACTAAGGGGGAAATTTATCGCATTAAATGCTTACTTCAGAAGAATGGAAAGATGGCAAGTAAACAACCTAACACTTCACCTTAAAGAACTAGAAAAACAACAATCCAAACCCAAAGTTAGCAGATGGAAATAAATAAGATCAGAATAGAACTTAATGATATAGAAACCCCCAAAATGATACAAATGATCAATAAAGCAAAAAGTTTGGTTTGTGAAGAGGTAAAAAAAATCGACAAATCATTAGCAAGGCTAACTAGAAAAAGAAGAGAGAAGACTCAAATAACAAAAATTAGAAATGAAAAAGGTGATATTAAAACTGATACCTCAGAAACACAAGGAATCAGTACAGGGACATGAAAATCAACTACATTGTGTATTGATAAAGTAAAATAAAATAAAACAAATAAAATAAAACAAAATGAAATAAAATAAAATAAAATAAAATAACAAAGAAAAGAAAAAAAGAAATACAAGGAATCAAAGTTAAAGGATACAAAGTCAACACACAAAAAACAGTAGCATTTCTATACTCCAACAGTGAACATGCAGAAAAAGAAATCAAGAAAGCTAGCCCACAAAGAATAGCCACCAAAAAAATAAAATACTTAGGAATAAAGTTAATCAAGGATGTGAAAAATATCTATGATGAGAACTATAAACCACTGTTGAGAGAAATTAAAGAGGACTCAAGAAGATAGAAAGATACCCCATGCTCTTGGATTGGAATAATTAACATTATGGAAATGTCCATACTACCCAAAGTGATCTACAGATTCAATGCAATCCCCATCAAAATTCCAATGACATTTTTCTCAGAAATGGAAAAAACTATCCTAACATTTATATGGAATAAGAAAAGACCATGAATAGCAGAAGCAATTCTGAGCAAAGAAAAAGTGGAAGCATAACACTACCTGACTTTAAACTATATGACAAAGCTATAATAACCAAAACAGCATGGTACTGACATAATAACAGACACACAGATCAATGGAGTAGAATAGAGAATCTAGAAATTTTGAAAAAGGCACCAAGTCTATACACTGGGGAAGAGACTGCCTCTTCAGCAAATGCTTTTGGGAAAACTTGATATTCATATGCAGGAGAATGAAACTAGACCCATATCTCTCACCATATACCAAAATCACCTCAAAATGATGTAAAGAATTATATATACACCCTGAAATACTAAAACTCCTTAGAAAGAAAACACAGGGGAAACACTCCAGGAAGTAGCATTGTGTACGGACTTCATGAATATGACCCCAAATGCACAGGCAACCACAGGAAAAATAAACAAATGGGATTATATCAAATTAAAAAGCTTTTGCACAGCAAAAGAAACAATTAACAGAGTGAAAAGATAACCAACAAAGTGCGAGAAACTATTTGCAAAATACACACCTGACAAAGGAATAATATCCAGAATATACAAGGAACCGAAACAACTTTACAGCAAAAAAACAAGTAACCCAGTTAAAAAATGGGCAAAGGAGCTGAATAAGCATTTCTCAAAGGAAGATATATGAATGGCCAATAGAAACATGAAAAAATGCTCAACATCACTCACTCAGCATTCAGAAAATGCAAATCAAAACCACATTGAGATACCATCTCACTCCAGTTAGGATGGCTAATATCCAAAAGACTTATAATTATAAATAATGGTGAGGTTGCAGAGAAAATGGAGCCCTCATACACCATTGATGGGACTGCAAAATGGTGCAGCCTTTATGGAAAATGGTATCAAGTTTCCTCAAACAATTACAGATAGATCTACCATATGTCTCAGCTATTCCACTACTGGGAATATACCCAGAGGAATGGAAATCATCATGTCAAAGGGATACCTGTACTCCAATGTTTATTGTGGCACTATTTACAATAGCCAAGAGTTGGAACCAACCCAAATGTCCATTAACAGTTCAGTGGATAAGGAAACTGTGGTTTATCTACACAATGGAATACTACTCTGCTATAAAAAAGAATGAAATACTACCATTCACAGCAACATGGATGGACTTAGAGAAAAAATATGTTAAGTGAAATGTCAGGCACAGAAAGAGAAATACCACAATCTCACTTATTTGTGGGAGCTAAAAATAAATAAATAAATATACAAACTAATGGTGGGTAGGTGACAGGGAAGAAAAAAGAACAATCACAATTCCTTTAACTTTTTGAGAGAAGTGAATAGATATGATGCTGATGTGGGGGAGCACAGAAAGAGAGGCTGGAATGAGGAATTGGTAAAGGGACACAAAAATCAACTACTCTGTATATTGATAAACTGAAATAAATAAATATAAATAAATAAATAAACAAATAAATAAATATAGATATGATGCTGATGTGGGGGAGCACAGAAAGAGAGGCTGGAATGAGGAATTGGTAAAGGTACACAAAAATCAACTACTCTGTATATTGATAAACTGAAATAAATAAATATAAATAAATAAATAAATAAATAAATAAATAAATGTTTTTCCCTATATTACATAAGGGATAGAAATATTAGTCAATTTTTCAGATATATAAATTTCGTTTTTTAATAGTAGCTGTCTCAACTCCTCATTTCCATATAGAATTCCAGGATTCTGTAGCTAAGACCTTTTCAATATGCTAGTTCAGGAGTAAGAAGACAGTGCACATGCTTGCATTACAACCTCAGGCAAGTCATACAACTTCTTTTGTCTTTAATCTCCTCTATTGTAAAATGGAGATAAGCCACTCTTTTGGTTTGAATGTGTCTCCTCCAAAATTCATGTGTTGAAACTTAATGCCCTTGTGATAGTGTTAAGAGGTGGGGCATTTGAGAGGTGATTAGGTCATGAGGGCTTCTCCCTCATAATGGAAATTAAGGCCTTAGTGAAAGCATCTTCACACAGTGTTTGGTCCTTTTTTTTCTCTTCTGATCTTTGTCACCACATTAGGACACAGCCTTCACCTTTTCCCCTCCACAGGATGCAGCAAAAAGGCAACAAGGTTCCATCTTAGAAGCAGAGACTGGGTTCTCACCAGACATCAAACTTGCTGGCGCCTTGATCTTGGACTCCCAGCCTCTAGAACTGTGTGAACCACCAGTCCCTGATCACCATGCAGGGCTGTTGTGAAGAGGAAAATGAAATAATATAAGGGAAAGTAAGTGTTCTGAAAGTGTAAAGTAGTATATAAATGGAAGGTTCCACTATTTTTAATCAAAACCACCAGAGAACACAGACATTTTTCATCCTTATTGCACACCATAAACAAATTTGAAGTCTAAAAATGAAATCAGCCCAAAGTAAAATGTTAGAAATGACAATGAGTCATTTTTCACAACACAGAAATTGATTTTCCATTGATGTTCTTTTCTGCTGCTTGTAAAGACCTATATCCATCAATGCCCAGGTCCCCTGATTTGATATTGGGTATAATTATAGCCAATCACATAGCCGCTTGGCTCACGTTACTATCAGAGCCTGAGGCCACTAAATTTACTCCCTATTACCAGAGAGATATGCCAGGACTTTTAGTAAATTGGGCTGTTACCAAGACATTTCCTTTAATTAATTTTTTTTAAAGTCATTCTTTTTAAGAAGGTGGTCTAGGCCTAAAGCTTGGGCTATGCACATACCTTGCAGTTCAAAAGTTCTAAATCTTTTATCATCATCATTTGTAAGCAGTGCTTTCAAACATCTAGATTGACAGAAAATTACCTGACACTCTATGCTTTCAGAAAAGAGCTAGATCCTCCATTAAGCCTTTCTATTATTTTATTTAATCTTTAAAACAAGCAACATTATACCAATGCTAATTTCTGGTTCTTAATAATTGAGCCATGGCTATGTGAGATGTAAACATGGAGGAAGTGAGTGAAGAATATAAGGCAACTCTTTGTACTGTTCTTGTAACTCTTCAATTTTTCTGCAAGTCTATGATGTTTAAGATAAAAAAGTAAAAAATAAAATTAAAATATTACAAAATAGCATCCTTATAACTGAGTCTGGAAACTAAGCCTCAGAGAGATTAACCATTTGCCTAAACTCGGTTATCATTGTACTAATTTGTATCATTAAATCATTCTATAAAGCATTTAAGGGAGCTTAACTATACAATAAAAGATAATAATTATAGTAAAAACAGCAGCTAACATTTTTGCAGAAGTAATCACATGCCAGAAATTGTCTTAAGAACTTGAGATACATCAAATCAATATCTACATCAAATTTATGCTGTAAGTCCTAATCTAATTTTTGATTCTATGAAAAAAAAGAAAAGAAAAAAGCTGAGATGCTAAGGAGCTTGGTAATTTGCTGAAGGTCACACATCTAGAAAGTGGTGAAATGAGGATGATACCCAGTACACAGGATGACACTCAAACGGCAGGAAAGAAACGCAGAAGCTAAGAGGGGAGACATAAAATGAATCCAAGAGGGAGGCAGAATGGGAATCCTGCCAACCGTACAGTTTGTAGGATGCACTCACTGCAAGCTGGCATATGATCAGGAGATGGGCAAGCAGCCTTGATGGAAAAGTGACCAGAAATTCTCCTAATGATTCTCATGCAATATGCTGATATGTATAATCTAAAGACCCCAAATATCATACCTTTTGAGGAAATGACAATGAGTTTTATAAGGAAGAGTCTTATAATCTCACACACTATAGGCAGCTGACATCACAGAAGAAAACAAGTGAAAACAATTCTATAAGTTGTCAACATTATGTTCTCCAGGCACACAGCTCTCCCTGGTCTGATTAAATCCAGGAAAAGATTTCAGAATACCTGGACTGATGTTGTTTCTCTCAGCTGCGCTTGTGATAAATGTTGGAAGGAAATTGGCAATTGTGCTCCCTGCCAAGTTTCTAAAGCACAGGGTCCTACCTGTCTCCATAAACAAATGACCACATGTTTTAACAGTCCTCTGAACAGGAGAGGAAGTCACACTTTCCCTCTCATATCATTTTCCCATACAACCTGGGACACTTTATAAAGAAGTATGTACTTTATTTATCAGTCAGGATGCAGACTGGTCCTTCTGGATAAGTAAATGTTCTATTTACTTGAAGTCTCAAATTTTAACTTGCAGCATGATCTTATTCTAGCTTTAAATTTCAATGAATTCAAAATATCCTGAAAATTTTCTTGTCTTAACCTTTATTAACTATTTGAAATTAACTAATTAATTAATTAAAGTCAATTATTTAATTAAACATTACCTTTTCTTGATAACTCAAGAAAGACTCTGGACATCTCCTTGCCTGAGGTTTTCCATCAGGAGCAATACCATCCTTCCTGGGAACAACTGGAAATATGTGGGGCCATTTTGTCTGACACAATGAACAGGGGACATGACTTACAATTCATGGGGAAGAGCCAGAGATGCTAAATATCCTTGATTGCAGGAAAATCAACAATACAGAACTGTCCTGTCCAAAATGGCAATAGATAGTCCATAGAGCTACAATCACTTGCAGAATAGTGCAGAGATTCCCACAGAGCTGGTCTTCAGCCTCCAAGAAAATGCCTCCAGTGACACAGCTTATTACTCACCATTGCTAGACAGCTACCATGGGACAGGTATTTGAGCCAACATTTGTCATACTTTAATTTCCACCTGTTTGCCTTTTGGAACAATACAGAAAAACTACCTCCTCTTTTCAATGAATCATATATTTTAGTAAACTCTGATGTAATATGAAGTACCACTTTTGATTACAGAATTTCACTTGCCTTTTGCCAAACACCCTCACACTTCACACTATGGTGTTACTAGCAGTACTGCTATCACCTCTGTCATGCCTCCATCATGAAGGAGTGAAAAGCTCTTTGTCCCTGAATAGCTGTCTCCTACCTTCTTCTGTGTGGTTTCCACATATTTCCTTTTTCAGAGAACTTACTTCTCTCTTTATTCCCAGTAGAGTTTGATGAATACATTCTACACTGACTATCTGTCTGAATACAATCAAGATTAGAGCTTGTCAGGGAAAACCAGATAACTATGTACTATATATCGAGCTTGAATATACTCCATGTCAGATGGAAGCATGTGTGGGCTTTATGTTTTTATTGTGCCAGTTGATCTCTCTCTTGCTCTTAGCTCACACTAAGAAAAAGAGACACAATATGCTTAATGAGTGCTTAGAAATAGGTTTCCTGGGCCTACACCAGTGAGTTGGTGTAATTATCTCTAGTGGTGCATGGAGAGTGAATCTCAGGTCAAATATGACTTAACAAAAAAATAATAAAATAAAAATAACATCTAAACTAATGAAAGTTATTGTGTGGGTTTGGGAAAGGGAAATGTCAATGTTGTCGGTACATGTGATACGCATTTTCTGACATTCATAAAGTAGCACTAGCACTGGTTTAGAGTCCTAGCATTTCAGGTCAAACAGCTGGTGCTAAAAATTACTAGTTAAATGACTGTCAATATCTCTGGGCTACAATCTCCTCATCAGTAAAATTGGAATAATAATAATAATTCCCAATTATGCTGTTGTGTGAATTAATTGAAATAACTCTCTTATGTAAACATTTTTTGAATTTATATTAATATACCAGCCACTCTGACTTCATGCCAAGAATATAAAACGATGAATGAGTCAAGGTCTTTGCCCTTGAGAAGCTAAGAGCTAAATGGGAGAAACAGATAAGTGAGCAGATAACTTCAATATAACATGGTAAAGACATTGATAACTGAATCACAAAGTGTTATGAAAACACAGAAGATGGGCACTCTATCAATTAGGATGATTTCTGCAGCAGCTGATATAAACTCTGGCAGAAACTGGCTTAGATAATAAAGAAATGTACTAAGTGACGTAACAGCCAGTGCTCAGATTGTTGATTCCGGGACTCATCAATGTCTTCCAGATACCCAGAGTATCTTCCCATCTCTGCTCTACTGTACACAGGAACGCCTTCATCGTGAAGCCACATAACCTATCATAAGATGGATCACAGCAGCAATTAAAGCAACACCTTTCCTTCTTTGAGTCCCTCTTCTCACATCTCCTTGGTCCAAACAGATTTAACCCCACACATTTCTGAACCAATCACCTATAAAGGAAATAAAATGGTCATAATGGTAACGAACGAGTCCAATGGGATTCCCACTGGTGCGAGGGGAATCCATGACTGGTGTGGATCCGAGTGCTCACTGCTATAGGACTGGCAATCATACCCGCCAGACAGAACTTAGAGGAAAAGCTTTTTATATTAAGGAAGACATCAACTGGGAGGCAGAGGGTAAAGTCCCAACTGCCTCCCTGATCAACTAATGTATCAGAGAGACAGGATGTCTTCACAAGTGTGATGGACAGCTGCTTCCTGCTTTGAGAGATACATCTGGAGAGACAGGATGTCTGCTTTTGAGACAATCTTAGTTAATCATTAAGGGCTAGCTATAAAGGGAAAACAAAGTTAGTTCTATAGTGTACACACGAGTGTTTGGTGGGGAGGGGGGATCCACGTTTACAATAATCGGCTCTGACAAATGCTAGCTATAAAGGGAAAACAAAGTTAGTTCTATAGTGTACACACGAGTGTTTGGTGGGGTGGGGGGATCCACGTTTACAATAATCAGCTCTGACAAATAACCTCGGGCAGATGGTATAATATGGACTTGAGATTCTAGACCAAAGATTTGGGTTGGGAGAAAAGGGATGGTTTCCTGAAAAGACACCAGTCCAAGTGTTTAAAGGATGAATAAGAATTAACCAAAAGAAGAAGGAAGAATGAGCATCTCCGGTAGGGGACACCATGATTGTGACTAGGCCGGCAAATTACCGTAGAGGTGTCAGGGTAGAGGGAGCACTTACTGTGAGCTGTGGATTTTCTAGATGTTTGTTGTTCACTGAAACTTACCTATGGAGTAAGAGGAGTGTAATGGTCTTACGATATATTCCTAAATTAACTTTGAAGATAATTTTCCTTTAGTTAATGTTTCCTTGAAATAAAATATATTATTTCTCTAAGAAAAAATTGATTTTTACTTCTTAGATATCTTTCCATAAAATATCATTTATTTGTTTGGGCAGACATTAATCTCACTAAATGTGGAATGAATAGCAAAGCACAAAGGGTTACACACTATGAGTCTTAATTTTGTTTCATTAATCAGTTAAAGTATATGTCTACAAGGGGTCTTCAAGAAGTTCATGAAAAGATTCATGTTATATTATAATTCTATCTTTCCAAAAACTTTCTGAAGTACCCTCATACATTATTTTAATTTAGTAATTCAAAAAGTATTTAATTAAAAGACTAAGCAAAATTTTCTTCTAACTGATTTTGCATAGGATGGATGGAGCTTTCCAGGAGAGCTTTATTTCATTATAGTTTCCTGAAAACACTGAAACAGATACAGCATGGGTAAGCCTCTAACTGCATTTGCATACTTAGTCATATTGGCTCCCCTATCAGTGCAAATTACTCCATCATCCTGGAAATGTGTTTTAATCCATGTTCTTTATTTTTCCCATGTCCACATAGAGGGAAAACTGTGAGATGCTATGTCTGGAGCCACCAGCCAAAGGTCATATAAAACAGCCAAACAACACTTTAAATGCATATCAGAATGAGAAAATAAAATCTCATCACTGTGACTAATGCTATAACCAATCCCTGTTATTAACACTATAATGGAATATAGAGTGGAACAGGGAAACTTAGAACATGTTCAGAGACAAGTTAAAAGTAATGACAACAGTAATAATCTCACATCAATTCGCACTGAAAGGCTGGGTTGACCATTTAATCATATGAACTACGTTTTGAAGTGTCAGTACAAACTATGACTCATTTTGCTTCTTGAATCGTATGGAATGGGAACAGAAAGCTGATTGCCTGATAAGAATTTCAGAAAAGAAAGAAAAAGGAGACAGCCTTCCTATGAAAAACACAGGCACACTCAGGAAGCAATTTGCTCTAAGCTACTGTATTTCTAAATATTAAAACCTGGAAAAATCAGGCTACATTTAGTCTGGCTGTGAAATACTGTGAAGTAGTGATGGAAACACAGTCATTCATTTAGTTACCTGGGTAAAAGAGAAAAAAAACCAAAGCTATCTTGCAATGTCTAAGTATGCAACAGTGTGGAAGAGGAAGTAATTCAAAATACAATGCCTGTTTATCAACACACAACATACAATAAATATATTTAAATCTGCACTGCAGTTCCTCTCTCTTTAGCATTTAAATTGATTCACCAGTGTATATCTAGTCCTCACCTTCCTGTCAAACATGGATGGGAAAACTCTGATTAGAATAAGTCTCTATTTTTCTCTTTTGGATTCCCTTATTGCCAAACATTGTTAGAGTTTCATCTTTAATTTCACTGCAAGACATCTACATGAAAGAGAATGAGTAACTTGGCTACAGGAACTCTCAAATTTAATCTCTTTGCAGTCTGATTCCTGTAGCATGAATAGTGCAGCCTGGTCTTACAGGCACTTTCAACTGCAATGTCAGCTTCAAAATGTAATACAACGTATTTGTCATTACCACACTTCCATCAGTAAAGACATAGATACCAAACAACTACCAGTTGGTGGTCTAAAAAAGACAGCTTGTTGAAAATGAAAATTCTTTCCTCTAAGCCTAAATAACTTATCTCACATATTATGTCTTCTGTTTCTGCAAGAGAACACTATTGCTTCCCACTATTTGATCTTTTAGTAATCCATCCAGGTAACAATAAAGAAATATAGCATATTTACTCATTGCTTGCTTCTGGAAAGACAGTAATATATTTCATGGATTTCAAGAATAACTTCCCCAGCAGGAAACAAGAAACAATAGATTAGAATCACCGCTACTGTTGATTCTGACTAAGGCTAAGACATGCCTTGCATGGTCCTCCCATACTCCTGTTATATGGGAGGCTAACATTATGAGGCTGCCCATCACCCCTCTTTGGCCCGAGCAACAATTATCAAAGTATGGTCCTTGGACCAGCACCATCAAATCACCTAGGAATTTGTTAGAAATAAAAATTTTTGAACTTCATCCCAGATCTACTGAATCAGAAACTCTGGAGTGGGGGCCAGAAATTTGTGTTTTTATAAACCCTCCAGGTGATGCTGATGCATACTAGTTTTAAAACCACTGGTCTATAAACAAGGAGATAGAGCGACATGTTCTCCCAACATTCAGACCCAATTTCCTACACAAATAACCATATTAACATCTATATGAGTTCGTTTTTGTGTAGTTATAACAGAATACCTGCAACTGGGTAATTTATAAAGTACAGAGGTTTATTTGGTTCAAGATTCTGGGACAGCTTCATCTGGCACGGGCCTCAGGCTGTTTCTACTCATGGTGGAAAGTGGCAGGCAGCCAGCGGGGTACAAGCAGATCACATGGTGAAAGGAAGCAAGAGAGGGGGCGGGAGGTGATAGGGTCCTATAAACAACAAGGTCTCGTGACAAGTTATAGGGTAAGAACTCTCTCACTACCCTCACCACTCAGGGGGAATATTAATCCATTCATGAGGGACCCAACACCTTGACTCAAACAGCTCCCAAAACTGCCACACTGGAGATCACATTTCCACGTGAGTTTTGTGGGGACAACAAATTCAAAATCTATCAACATGCAAAAGAGGTTTTTCTTGTTTGTATTCAAAAACATTCCAATACCCTCTAGAATCCACTACAAAGTGAAAATATGAAAAAGGTTTGTGGGGACAACAAATTCAAAATCTATCAACATGCAAAAGAGGTTTTTCTTGTTTGTATTGAAAAACATTCCAATACCCTCTAGAATCCACTACAAAGTGAAAATATGAAAAAGAGAATCCTTGTCTTGTTTTTGGTCTTAAGGGAAAAGCTTCCAGTGTTTTACCCCATTCAGGATGACATTGGTAGTGAGTTTGTTGTGCATGGCTTTAACTGTTTTGAGATACCTTCTTTCTATACATAATTTGTTGGGAATCTTTATTATGAAGGGAAGTTGTATTTTGTAAAATGCTTTTTTTATGGTGACTGAGATAATCATACGTTTTTTTGTCCTTGATTTAGTTGATTTGATATATCACATTTATTGATTTGTGTATGTTGAACCATCCTTGCAACCCTGCAATGAATTTCACTTGATCATGGGGTATAATTTTTTTTTATGTGTTTCTGTATTCTGTTTGCTAATACTTTGCAGGGAATTTTTGCATCTATGTTCATCAGAAATATTGGCCTTTAGTTTTCTTTTTTATTGTATCTTTGTCTGGTTTGGGTATAAGGGTGATGCTGGCCTCATAAATGAGTTTGGGAGAATGGCCTCTGTTTCAATTTTTTGGAATAGTTTGAAGAGAATCAGTATTAATTACTTTTTAAAGATTTGGTAAAAATCAGCAGTAAAGCCATCCAGTCCTGGGCTTCTCTTTGTTGAGAGACTGCTGATTACTGCTTCAATCTCATTGCTTGTTATTGGTCCGCTCAGGTTTTCTGTCTTTTTGGTTCAGTCTTGGAAGTTTGTATGTGTCTAGAAATTTATCCACTTCCTCCGGGTTTTCAAATTGTTTGGCATATAGTTGTTTATAATAGACTTTAATGATTCTTTGTATTTCTGTGGTATCAGTCGTAATGTCTCCTTTTTCATTTCTGATTTTTATTATTTGGATCTTCTCTCATTTTTTTGTTTGTTTGTTTTTGGTTAACCTAGCTAATGGTTTGTCTATTTTGTTTATGTCTTTAAAACACCAGCTTTTTGTTTCATTGATTTTTTTGTATCATTTTTTGAGTCTCTCTATCATTTAGTTCTGCTCTGATCTTAATTACTCCTTTCTGTCTACTAACTTTGGGATTAGATTGTTCTTGTTCTAGTACTTTGAGGTACAGCATTAGTGCATTTACTTGAAATCTTCCTATTTTTTTGATGTAAGCCTTTATCTATAAACTTCCCTCTTAGTACTACTGCTTTTGCAATATCCCACAGGTTTTGGTATGAAGTGTATTTATTTTCAATAATTGCAAGAAATTTTTGATTTCCTATTTAGTTTCTTCTTGGACCCATTGGTTTTTCAGGAACATGATGCTGAATTTCCATGTATTTATATAGCTTCCAGAGTTTTCCTTGTTACTGATTTCTAGTTTTAATCCATTGTGGTCTGAAGAGGTACTTGAAATGATTTTGATTTTTAAAACTTGTTGAGACTTGATTTGTGACCTAAAAATGTGGTCTATCCTGGAGAATGTTTCATGTGCTGATGAGAAAAATGTATAATCTGTATTTGCTGGATGAAATGTTCTACAGATATCTACAAGGTCCAATTGGTCTAAAGTATAGTTTAAATCCTGTGTTTCTCTGTTGATTTGTTGCCTAGATGATCCATCCAGTGATGAGAGAGGGGTGATCAGATCCCCACCTCTTATCATATCAGGGTCTATCTCTTTCTTTAGGTCTAAAAGTGTTTGCTTTATATATCCAGGTGCTCCAGAGTTGGGTGCATATGCATTTATGATTGTTACATCTTCTTGCTGAACAGATCCCTTTATCAGTACATAGAGGCCTTCTGTGTCTCTTTTATGGTTTTTGGTTTAAAGTCTGTTTTAATCAATATAAGAGTAGCTACCCCTGCTTGTTTTTGGTTTCCATTTGTATGGTACATCTTTTTCCATCCCTTTACTTTTAGTCTATGTGTTTCTTTACAGGTGAGGTGGGTCCCTTGAAGAGAGCATATAGTTGGGTCTAGCTTTTTAATCCAATCAGTCAGTCTGTGTCTTTTGAGTGGGGAATTTAATCCACTTAAATTTAAGGTTATTGTTGAAAGGTATTGCCTTACTCCTCACATTTCATTGAGTTTTGCTTGGATGTTTTAAATATTGTTTGCTCCTTTCTTCCCCTTTTGTTTCTCTTTGATGTTTGTTGGTCATTTGAGATGGTGAGATTTACTTTCCTTCTCTTTCTCATTTGCATTTTTGTTCTACAAGTGGGTTTTGTTCTTTCTGTGTATTCATGGTAGTGGTTATTATTTTAGAGATTCCAGATGCAGGACTCCCTTGAGGAAGTTGCAGGATACAAAATCAACCTGCAAAAATCAGTAGTGTTTGTAAACTCCAATAATGAACTGGCAGAAGGAGAAATCAAGAAAGCAATTCCATGTACAATAGTCATCAAAAACATAAAATACCTAGGAATTGATTTAACCAAAGAGGTGAAAGATCTCTATGATGAGAAATACATATGACTGCTGAAAGAAATTAAAGAGAACACAAAAGAAGTAAAGACATTCCATGCTCTTGAATTGGAAGAATAAACATTGTGAAAATGTCCATACTACCCAAAGTGATCTACAGATTCAATGCAATCCACATCAAAATACCAATGACATTCTTCACAGAAATAGAAAAAAACAATCTTAATATTTATATGGAATAACAAAAGACCCCAAACAGCCAAAAATAAAGCTAGAGGCATTACATTACCTGACTTCTAATCATACCACGAGATTCCAGATGCAGGACTCCCTTGAGGAAGTTGCAGGATACAAAATCAACCTGCAAAAATCAGTAGTGTTTGTAAACTCCAATAATGAACTGGCAGAAGGAGAAATCAAGAAAGCAATTCCATGTACAATAGTCATCAAAAACATAAAATACCTAGGAATTGATTTAACCAAAGAGGTGAAAGATCTCTACGATGAGAAATACATATGACTGCTGAAAGAAATTAAAGAGGACACAAAAGAAGTAAAGACATTCCATGCTCTTGAATTGGAAGAATAAACATTGTGAAAATGTCCATACTACCCAAAGTGATCTACAGATTCAATGCAATCCACATCAAAATACCAATGACATTCTTCACAGAAATAGAAAAAAACAATCTTAATATTTATATGGAATAACAAAAGACCCCAAACAGCCAAAAATAAAGCTAGAGGCATTACATTACCTGACTTCTAATCATACCACAAAGCTATAGTAACCAAAGTAGCATGTACTTGCATAAAAACAGACACTCACACCAATGGAAAAGAATAGAGAACTCAGAAATCAACCCACATACTTACAGCCAACTGAGCTTTGAAAAAGGCACTGAGAACATACAGTGGGGGAAAGACTGCCTCTTCAGTAAATGGTGCTGGGAAAATTGGACATCCATAGGTAGAAGAATGAAACTAGACCCGTACCTCTCCCCATATAGCAAAATCAACTCAAAATACATTGAAGACTTAAGTATAAGATCTGGAACCACACAGTTAGAAAAAGAAAACATATGAGAAACACTTCAGGAAATAGGGCTGGGCAAAGACTTTATGAGAAAGACCCCCAAAGCACCTGCAACAAAAGAAAAATTAAACAAATGGGATTATATTGAACTAAAAACTTTCTGCACAGCAAAAGCAATAATGAACAGACTGAAAAAACAACCTACAGAATGGGAGAAAATATTTGCAAACTATGAATCTTAGAAGGAATTAAATTCAGAATATACAATGAACTCAAACAACTTAATGGTAGAAAAGCAAGTAACCCAGTTAAAAAAAAATGGGCAAAGGAGCTAAATAGTCACTTCTCAAAGGAAGACATACAAATGGCCAACAGATACATGAAAAAATTCTCAACATCCATCAGCACCAGGGAAATGCAAATCAAAATCACACTGTGATATCATCTCACCCCAGTTAGCCTGGCTATTATCAAAAAGACAGAATAATAAATACTGGCAAGGATACAGAAAAGGGGGAACCCTACTATACTGTGAAACTGTAAATTGGTACAGTCTTTATAGAAAATGGAATGCATGTTCCTCAAACTGAAGAGGACCCCAAAATGTAAATTTCTAAGCCTCCCCCAGCCCCACTTGTCTAACTTTGCAGCTGGAATGTGCTTGCTTGTAAGGGACACCTGAGAGTTGTGTTCAGGGTTAATAGTTGATTACATCTCTGGCTTCTGTAACCCTGTGGTTTGCCTGCTTTGGAGAAAAGCCCCTTAACCACAATTCCTGTCTCTGTTAACCCTGTTTGATGAAGCCCCTCACCCGTTTTATGAAGCCCCCAACTTGGGTGACTCTGCCTGGATGCAGACAGAGCCAATAGAAAAGCTTGCATGCTTACTCAAGAAAGGTATAAAACCCCAGTTTTCCTTGCAGTTTACAAAGATTCTTGGGCAAGTATTTATTGAAGAATAATGTCAGAGCCCAGGAATTCAGAACGAGAGTTCACCTGGGACCACTAGCACAATAAATCTTTCTCACTACTCCATCCCCTCTGAGTGTTTGACGTTTCCTTGGCAACTTTTCCATAACAAAACAGCTACAGATAGAACTGCCATATGATCCCGCAACACTACTGCTGGGTATATACCCAAAGGAATGGAAACCATCATGTCAAAGGGAAACCTGCATTCCCTTGTTTATAGCAGCTCTATTTACAATAGCCAAGATATGGAAGCAACCTAAATGGCCAGCATTGGACGTCTGGATAAGGAAAATGTAGTATATATACACAATGGAATACTACTCTGTCATAAAAAAGAATGAAATTCTGCCATCTGCAGCAACATGGATGAACTTAGAGAAATTTATGCTAAGTGAAATAATCCAGGCACAAGAAGGGAAACACCACATGTCCTCATTCATAAGTGGGAGCTAAAAAAATAAAAATAAATAAAAATAAAAAAGAAAGAAAGATGAAACAATCACAATAATTTCTTGAACTTTCAAAAAGGAGAGGACAGAACTGAGGCTACCAGAGGAAAGAGAAGAGGAAGGGGAGTGAGAAATTGGTAAAGGGCCACAAAAAAATGAATACATTGTGTAATGATAGATATAGTAACTATCCTGACTGAGCATCACATATTGCACATAGGTATTGGTATTCAACATGGTACTCCACAGATATGTACAATCAATTATGTTTCAATTAAAAAAAAAAGAAAATATAAATAGCTTAGTCCTCCCCCAGAAAGTCATAAAATGACTCAATTGTTGGAAAACAAGACTAAGGATGATTATATATGTAACCTGGATTACCTAACTGGGAAATAAATGAGGTTCAATAATATTTTTTTATGTTTTCATAGGAAGGACAAAAGCAGTATGTTGAAGCTGTTTAGATATTGCTAAATAATTGATAAATAGTGAGGGTTGTTCAAAATATTGAATGAGCTCTCAGGAGAGACAGTATCATTTCTTCCTTGGAAGGTGATTCATTAAAAACTATTATTGATATGGTATGATTTGAATTGCATCTTGTATCTCCTATAGGAGCGGATGTATTAAATACCTTTTCAAGCATCCTTGTCTTAGTTTGAGCTATACCATAATGAAACTGTGACAAAGATTCTTGGGCAAGTATTTATTGAAGAGTAATGTCAGGGAGCCATTAAAAGAGTGGGAAAGAAAGACAGGAAAGGGAAGGAGGCTGAAAAGGGTGTGAAATCAAGTCAGTCACCACAATGAGATATGGAGCTTCATCTCACTGGGAGACTCTAGGAAACAGCATGGAACATATACCTCAAAGTTATTCCAACTGAGAAGCAAGGAGTTCGGTATTTATGCACCAACTCTAAATCATCAGTTGAAGGCTGCTCGTCGGGATTGTTAATTCGACTCTAGGAAACAGCATGGAACATATACCTCAAAGTTATTCCAACTGAGAAGCAAGGAGTTAGGTATTTATGCACCAACTCTAAATCATCAGTTGAAGGCTGCTCGTCGGGATTGTTAATTACCTGGCAAGCCTCCAGAGGCCACAGAAACTCCTCATGCAGCGAGATACAGGTGGTATCAGATGGAATTTCAGGGTGACATGCACAGAAATGGTAAATGACTGAGGGTATCCATGCAGGAAACAGTACATGCCACAATCCACCATATCAGACTATTCCAAAAATCGTTTCTCTGAATTTGCTTTGCTAATATAAAATGAATGCCCATGTTTATTCTCCCCTTCTTTGATCCCTCCAAACAGCTGGTAATATAGTTCCAACATTCCCATCCATATGCAAATGTAAGTGGCTATTTTTTTTTTACTCAAAATAGAAACAAACAAAAAATTGATAGTATAAAAAGAAAATGATTGTTACTATATTTCAAAAAAAGATATTTCCAATTACTATTTTCTCTTTCAAAATACAAAACTTAATAAACTGCATACTTATTTCAACCAAGATGTCATTGCTCAAAACTTTTAGAAAGTTAATATTTGAACTTTATTTTAGAGACTTTGTATCCTCAGTTATGGCTCTAATTTTGTAATGTCTCTTTAACAAGTTGATTCACTGCAGGAATATACTTATGTGGCAAAGAAATATGTGATGAGTAACTTATTCCCCTTTCTTCCTAAAATACGAGAAAATAAATATTGTGCTAAAATAGCAGTTTGAGTCTTATAAGAAAAAATATACAGAAAAAGAGTAAAATAGCACTTGTTGACAAACATAAAATACAGCATAATCAAAGAGTTTAGAAAATAAAGACTTGAAAACACAAAAGGGGTTCAACATAGAATTCTGATAAATTACAAAATATCCCGACACATAATTTCTTATCAGAAAGTTTCTTTTATCAAAAGTTTCTTATTTGCACTTAGACATTATTCTTACAGGTAAGCCAAAGAACATTTCTTGGGACCTAAAAAGAAAACAAACAAAACAAAACAAAACAAAACAAAACATCCAACTAAATTCATAGATTTAAAAACATTAAAAAAAATTTAATCCCACTCGGGTAAATGACTATTCTAGCATGCTTCCCACCAATCAAAGTCATCCTTACAAACATACTTATGGTGTCAGAGCTCACAAGTACATGCCATTCTAGCCAAGATTAAAAGTAACATTCTTGGATTATTCAAGGTTAATGATGCAAGGCAAGGACTCCTAGAACAATGCCCGTGAAATGAAAAGTACAATGACCTTAACAATGGAAAATCATTCCTCATGTTTTCTGTGCAAATATACACACCACTAAAGGAACTATTTATGGGGGAAAGGTCTAGTGCAAATATGAAAATAAGAAATCTCGTATGCAAAGGGGTGTTGTGGAAACAATGGAGAACTGTAAGTCCATGTAACCGACAACATGTGAACTCTGTTCTTCCTGATCTATTACACTCTTCATCAGTGGGGGTATTTGCTTTCTACAAGTACAGAATGCCTGTTATGTTGCATTATCTCTAAATAAAGATGTTTGCTGAAATATACCAACACTTTTTTTATTTCATCATAGCCTATTTGGCAAGTTATGGGGCAAAGCAGTGGTGAGTGCCTGGGGTCTGACTGCTTCAACAGGCAAACTGGTATTTATACAATGACCCTGTGTACTCTTCTGACCACTTTGTATATGGAGACATGAACGATGATACATAGTGATTACTTGCCAGCCACTGAAAACATTGTCACTGCCCTGGCATTATGGGGATTTTCCCAGCCTGCTTCATGAAGATGTCACATAGTGGTGAAGTTCATCAATAGCCAGGGCAACCTGGCAACAATGAAGCAGTTACGTGTCTGAGAATCAAATCTAAAATATAGTGAGTAAACTTGATAATCTAAGGGAGAAACAAGTTGGGTTTGCTTTTCTGCAGCACACTCCATTTACATTTCAAATGCCTCTTTTGAAATGAGGAAACATACTTACCAATGAGAAAAGAATAAGCTATGTGTACTCTATGCTCAGTAAACTTCTATTGACCCATACTAATGATAAGATGTGCAGAGGAGAGAAATGAAAGTTGGTTCACCAAAGACTTGGAAATTGGATTCCAAATCAGAATGCTCATTCATACAATCTATTATGTAATTTTCTTCCCCAAAATAAATATCACTGACAAACACATTGTTTGCTACAATAACATGTTCAAGTGAGAAATACAACCTTCAGTGGGACTGACTCGACAGTATCACTATGTAAGGAAAGAAGAAAAATTTAGTCAGGCTCACTCACCTCACATCTGTTACAAATGGGCAAGATTCAGCATGTTCATTAGAAACAAGTTACAATAAAGTAGTGTAACTGCACATGTGTGCCCATTTACTGATTCGGCATGATTGTTGTAATTATGTAATGCTTGGTTTATGGCCGCTATTTTGTATCGAGAATACAAAAGTAACTGCTCTGAACTGCTGGTTGGCAGAGCATGTAAGGTCGGCAGAGCATGGAAGGTCAGTGGAGTAGAGCTTGAGCTTGTGTCTGAGAATAAAGCATATCTGTGAAGCTCACATCTAAAGAATAAAGTATGTCTACCTTGCATAAAGCTGCCAGAATCTTCTTTCAATTACCTGATTCACGACCTGTATGAGAATAAAGCATATCTGTGAAGCTCACATCTAAAGAATAAAGTATGTCTACCTTGCATAAACCTGCCAGAATCTTCTTTCAATTACCTGATTCACGACCTGTACAGGAAGGGGTAGAAGGATCTGAGATCCAGCCTGACACACTAATAAATCAAAGCAGAGAATGGAGCAAAGCTGAGACAGCTGTAGAAATTCATAGGTAACTACTTGGACCTTAGTCCAAAGTAGATCACTTTCTTAAACTAATCCACAAAGATCAGGCATATCAGATTGCTATTTTCAGTTACTTCTTGGCTTCAATGTGACAGAGATAATGTATTTTTGAAGTTTCCTAGATAAGAGTCTGAACAAACTTCTTGGGAAGAGAAATATGTCTTCCTAGTGGCAAGAAGAATACCTAAAAAGACACTTTCAAAAGTCCTACAGAACCTTGGCAATGGTTATATAGAAATCTCTTGGCTCCATAATCAGAATGGGATGTAGATATTTTGCAGGGATGCCGTATGTTTTTTTTTTTTTCTATACACCTGTATACAGGATATCTGGAATTAGTCAATGTAGAAAAGCCTAAAAATGGGAGACGAAACAAGTTACCCTTGCAAATTACAGTAGGCTTCAAGTCCAGTGAGATCTAATATGAGTTTATTTTTTTTAAACTGAAAATAAGATATGTCTTTTGGTCTCATCTGCTTAACTCTGAATACGTTCTGAAATAAAGGCCTTATGAAACAATAAACTCAGAGTGAGGAAGAAAAAAAAAACTATCAAATGTTATAAGAAAAAAATCACAGACTATATGTCTCAAACCTTTCTTTCTCCAGGCATTTAAATGAGTGTCAACAGTCCAGTCAGTTCCTGTAGCTATGGGAAGACCCTGGTAATAAGTAAAGAGTCAAAAAGGAACACTTCTCTGCCAAGCCTCTATCATCAATCATCCAGATGCTGAATCATGAGAAGTGCAATCAGACCACATTTTCAATTTCTGACTGGACAAGACTGCTTCAACTATCAGGAGACAAGCATGTTCCCATAACCATGACCATGGCTGTTGCCTCACAAACAAAGAGGGAGTCGTCCAGGTATTTAAAAACCACAAAGAGTTTGTAGAGCTGATATGAGCAACTGATAATTCCTACCTCTCTGCACAGAAGTTAAGAGTGTACATTAAAAGCTGATAATTAGGTTGGTTCCATATCTTGGCTATTGTAAACAGAGCTGCAATAAACATGGGAGTGCAGGTATCCCTTCAACATGATGATTTCCACTCCTCTGGATATATACCCAGAAGAGGGATTGCTGGATCATATGGAAGATCTATCTGTAGTTGTTTGAGAAACCTCCAAATCGTTTTCCAAAGTGATTGTACTAATTTATAGTCCCACCAACAGTGCAGTAGTGTTCCCTTTTCTCTACACCATCACCAGCATTTGTTATTCACCATCTTTTTGATTATAGCCAGTCTAACTGGAGTGAGGAGGTATCTTAATGGGGCTTTAATTTGCATTTCCCTGATGACTAGTGATGTTGAGCATTTTTTCATGTACCTGTTGGCCATTTGTATGTCTTCCTTTGAAAAGTGTCTATTCAGCTCCTTTGCCCATTTTTTAATTGGGTCATTTATTTTTTTACTGTATAATAATTGGGTCATATGTCTTCCTTTGAAAAGTGTCTATTCAGCTCCTTTGCCCATTTTTTAATTGGGTCATTTATTTTTTTACTGTATAATTGCTTGAGTTCTATGTATATTCTGGATATCAGTCCCTTGTCGGATGCATAGTTAGCAAAAATTTTCTCCCACTCTTTAGGTTGTCTTTTCACTCTGTTGATGGTTTCCTTTGCTGTGCAGAAACTTTTTAGTTTGATATAGTCCCATTCGTTTATTTGTTCTTTTCCTCCTTGTGCTTTTGGGCTCATGTTCATAAAGCCTGTGCCCTGACCTAACTGCTGAAATGTTTCACCTGTATTTTGCCTTAGTAATTTTTAAAGTTTTGGGTCTTATACCTAGGTCTTTAATCCATTTTGAGATGATTTTAGTGTATGGTGAGAGATGCATATCTAGTTTCATTCTTCTGCATATGGATATCCAGTTTTTCCAGCACCACTGGTTGAAGGGGAAATCTTTTCCCCAATGTAGATTTTTGTTGCCTTTGTCTAATATCAGATGGCTGTAAGCCTGAGGAGTGATTTCTGGGTTCTCAATTCCACTCCACTGTTCTGAATGTCTATTTTTATACCAGTACCATGCTGTTTTGGTTACAACAGCTTTGTAGTATAATTTGAAGTCAGGCAGAGTTATTGCTCCAACCTGAATGTCCATCAGTAGATGACTGGATAAGGAAACTGTGGTATATATACACTATGGAATATTACTCTGCCATAAAAAAGAATGAAATGCTCCCATTTGCAACAACATGGATGAACCTGGAGAAACTTATGTCGAGTGAAACAAGCAAAGCACAGAGTGATAAATACTGCATGTGATCACTCATATGTGAGAGCTAAGAGAGAAAGGAAGGCAAGAAAGAAAGACCATAGTAATGCTGTGATCCAACAGAGGGAGGGAGCAGCCCCAGGGCTACTCATTGGAGTGGAGAGGTGAGGTGGAGGGGGAGGGAGGTTGGGGGATAATTGGGAGGGGACAAAGGGTACAAAAGTAATTTCTGGTAATGGGTATGCCCCCAGTATGAATCTGGCCCTCACATCACGGGCAGGAGGGGAGACAATCAGTTTTGTATCTCATGAATATTTGTAATAAATAAATAAATAATTAAAAATTTTAAAAAAATTTTTTTAAATTTTTTAAAAACCACATTGAGATATTATGTCACTTCAGTGAGACTGGATGTTATCAAAAACAGAGAGAATAACAAATGCTGGTAAGGATGTGGAGAAAGGTGACCCTGCTACACTCTTGATGAGACTGTAAATTCGTGCAGCCATTATGGAAAACAGTATGGAAGTTCCTCAAACAACTACAGATAGAACTTCCACATCATCCAGCAATCTCCCTGGTGGATATACATCTAAAGGAATGGAAATCATCATGTCAGAGAGATACCTGCATTCCCATGTTTATTGCAGCTCTATTTACAATAGCCAAGAGTTGGAACCAACCTAAATGTCCATCAGCGGATGATTGGACAAGGAAAAAGTGGTATAAATACACAATGAAATACTACTCAGCCATAAAAAGAATGAAATTCTGCCATTCACAGCAACATGGCTGAGCTTGGAGAAAATTATGTCAAGTGAAATAAGCCAGGCAGAGAAAGGGAAATAGTGCATGTCCTCAGTCATAAGTGGGAGCAAAGAAAGAAAGCAAGGAAGACCACAATAAAACGTTGAACTTTCAGAGTCTATAGATAATAGATGTGAAAAAGGGGGAGGGAGAGTGGAGGTGGGGAGCAATTGGGTATGAGACACAAAGAATAATTATATTTTATAATGACGAACATGCTAATAATATTGGTTTTATCATTACTGTACACAAATATTGATAGTCAATGGAGTTTGGATGTGTTGTCCCCTCCAAAACTCATGTGGAAATTTGATCTCCAATGTGGCAGTGTTGGAAACTGGTTGAGTCATGGGGGCAGATCCCTCATGAATGGATTAATGCTCTCCTTGGGGGAGGGGGGATTAATGAATGAGTTTTCATTCTACTAGTTCCCACGAGAGCTCATTGCTTAAAAATACCCTGGCACCTTCTCTCTCTCTCTTGCTTCTTCTTGCCATGTGATCTGCTTGTACCCATCGGCTGCCTGCCGCTTTTCCACCATGAGTAGAAGCAGCCTGAGGCCCGTGCCAGATGCAGCTGTCCCAGAATCATAAGTCAAATAAACCTCTTTCCTTTATAAATTACCCATTCTCAGGTGAGCAATATAAATGGGGCTTCTCATGGCAGAGCTGATTAATAGACATACTCAATATTCTTCCAAGAGACTGAATTTTTTTCTAACTCTTGGATAAGGTTTTAAATGTCACTTTTCTCATTCCCATGTGACTTACATATTTTCTAAATCACCCTTCATTTCGAACTACCATTGACTAGAAGCATGGCAACGGAGGAAGGACATCATTGTTAATAGTTTTGTAAATCTTAACAACTTATTTTTTTTAAAGGGTTCTTTAGAAATGTTAGTATTATGTCTAGAACTGATTCTCATCTAATGTTGTATAAATGAAAAGATACCACTTAATTTTTTTTTCTTTTTAACTTGGAGCGAGTTTGAGCCCTAGAATTTTTATGAGGTAGTATTTG
>NW_007732762.1:24833-26649 GCF_000696425.1 Galeopterus variegatus
TAGAACAAAAGATGTAGCTATCACCCAGAAAATTCCAAGAGATTCAGGAGCCCTATTCAGAGTCAAAGACCAAATATTGGAGCAAAAGATTCTCCTAGCACCGCTATTGCTCAGGAAATTACAAGGATTTTAGCAGTTCTGTGCCAGAAACCAGATACAAAGACCAAAATATATATTTCTTATTATAAATTACAATATCACACAAAGAAAAGCAATAAAAGGGGTCTTATTTGCGTCTCTTAACAAATTGCACTTATGTTACCACAATTCAAAAATTATTTGGTAATATTAGTAGTCACTATTAGTTTTAACTATTTACTGTAGCTAATACAATCTGTCATTACCCTCTATTTAACAACCACCTGGTTTTTAGAGATAACCAATTACATCACTTGATAAAATGCTTGTTTGACTAATTATGGAAGTGAATAAAAATANTAACCAATTACATCACTTGATAAAATGCTTGTTTGACTAATTATGGAAGTGAATAAAAATAAAGACGGAAGGAAGAAAGGAAGGAAGGAGGGAGAAAGGGGGAAAGAGAGAGAAAAAAGGAAGGAAACACTGTGCTTTCTGTCAGCCCTGTGTGGAAGCTAATATTCATTCTGAATCCACTTTGTAATTTCCTTCTGTTCGTTCTATGGATTACTTCACTCCATAAGTCAAAACATTTCATCCCACATACCAAGAGCAATATAAATGGGGCTTCTCATGGCAGAGCTGATTAATAGACATACTCAATATTCTTCCNTTGCCGGACACGAAAAAAGACAAAAAAAAAATGCTTTTTGCACAATTTCCTCACAGCAAAGTACAATAGTAAATGTGCATTATAAGTAAAATAAGCTTATAGTTTGTTTTAAATTGTCATGTGCCAGGCACTTCACTAATTACTTTTATATCACTAATTTAACTCTCACAGTTTTGAGAGTGAGAGGTAAGTTTTATTACATCACTTGACAGCTGAAGAAAAAGATGCTTCCAAATTAAACAATTTCCCTGATGTCATTTAGTAGGTAAGTGGAAGAGTTATAATTCCAACCTACCTGACTTGAGTCCAGGTTTTAAACCTCTAAACCACACTTCTGACATCACACTCATCACAGAACACTTCTGTGACCAGATGTGTGGGTTTTTCCCTACACCAAGCAATTCTGCAACACCAGTTGGGTGTCCTACAATTGGGTGTCCTACAATTGAACTCAATTCTTGCACATATGGCTGGAGTTAGCATAGACTCCACAGGTTAAGGACTCAGTCCCACATGACTGCCCTCCACTTCAGATGCCAGTCACAAGTCCTAAGTTGTCACTAGTGCTTCTGAGCCATGGACTATAAATCAGGGTTTCCATAACCCCCTCCTTGGGTTTTAAAATTTGCTAGGACAGCTGACAGAACTTTACCTATATTAACTGGTTTATTATAAAGAATATTACAAAGGACACAGATAAACAGCCAGATGGAAGAGATACATAGGGCAAAGTATGGGGGATGGGGGGCAGAACTTCCATGCTGCCACTGGGGCAAGCCACCCTCCCAGCATCTCCACATGTTCAGCAACTCAGAAGCTCTCTGAACCCCACGATTCCAGGATTTTTATGGAGGCTTCATCACAAACGCATGATTGGTGATTAACACAATCTCTAGCCCTTCTCCTCTTCCCAGTGGATGCACAATAGGGTTAAAGTTTCCAAGCTTCTAATCATGGCTTGGACTTTCTGGTGACCAGCCACCATCCAGGAGCCATCTCATTAGAACAAAAGATGTAGCTATCACCCAGAAAATTCCAAGAGATTCAGGAGCCCTATTCAGA
>NW_007732762.1:27890-41976 GCF_000696425.1 Galeopterus variegatus
TTTTTTTTCTTTTTAACTTGGAGCGAGTTTGAGCCCTAGAATTTTTATGAGGTAGTATTTGTTAATAATATATAAAGGCATGTTAAATATCGACCTCAAAAAAAGCAAATAAAACTTGTTTTTATTGATAAGGTGAAGACCATCTGAAAGATTCCTGCTCTCTATTTGTCTCAACAAATTAAAAACTCGTGAGAAATCTCCAGGGTCACTGTATTGCATTTAGGCATAATTAAATAGAGTTCTTTTGCTCTGGAGTATGTGACCTCATATTAAGCCACGTAGCCTACTTTGCAGCAATGTGTCACTTGACTTAAACATAAATATTCAAGGATGGAAAAGGCTGTGCTTCTCTTCCTAAAGAAAATGACCTGTAAGAAAGTGGTAACGTGTTATTTGGCCAGTGTCGCTTAACATCTCTAGTGCCACATTGGGTCATACCTCGATCATCCTGGCAGATGGCCTTCAGGATGCGGTGTCCCAGGCCACATTTTCCATGATCAGGAATACAGATCCCTTCTGATGCCAGCCACCGGTAGCACACTGGATCTTCACAAGGAACAGATTCTACTAAATGAGGGCAATGCGCCGCAGGCCCTGTGGATTCCATGAGGACATGTCGCTGCCTCATTCTAAATCCTAAAAGGAGATGGAAGAAAAGTTTCACAGGATTCTGCTCTTATCCAGCAAAAGAAAAGAAGCAGTAAGTGGGTAACAGATGAAACTTTCATTTGAATACTCATAGCTCTAAAGCATGTATTATTTTGATCTGTGTTATTTTATGGAAAGTGAGGGTATGAGAAGAGGAAAAGAAAGAAGAAAATGGAAAAGAATGAGAGAAGGACACCTGTCATCCAGGAGTTTACAGCCTAGGAGCTAGGGAGGCAGACATAATCAAATGGAATAAGTAGCATACATCCAATGGTATCAACAAACCAGTAAAAGTACATGAAGTTTCACAGAAATGGCCTATGCATAGATAAATCCACATTTTCTTTCTGCTGTTGTTTCTGATGTTCTTGTTACTCCGCATTAAGTTGAAATACATCCACACTTGACATATCCCTGGTGTCCGACCATTCAGTTTCCTGCACTAAGGTTTCCCTGCATCGCTTCACTGAGATTTCCACATCAGCCTGCCCTGAAAAGACTGTGTCTCTTTGCACTTTATTCTCCACCTGGCTAGACATGAGTCCCTGGACGAAGGCCCCAAAGTCCCACCAGCCAGCAACCATAATAAGGACATAAATGGGTCTTACATGCTCTTGGCCTACAGAGACACGAATGCAACACCAACAGGAGTCAGGTACACAACGAGGGAAGTGGGTCAACCACAGGCTGTCGAGAGTAGTGAGGTCTGTGGTAAAATGGAGGACATGGCCTGCCTCCAAAATGCTGGGCTATGATTCAGCTTCCATTGACTGTTAGCATAAGAGAATGTGAACCTTCTGTTAATAGACTGTCCAAATTTCATCTAAGAAACTAGAAATCCAAGTTGCGTTTTGTTTTTATATGAAATCTCTCTATTTTTAAATGATGGAAACTAATACACATTTAAAAAACAAACAAACAAACAAACAAAACAACGTGACCTGAAAAAGAATAACTGAGAACCAGATAAAACCCTTTAGTCTGGGTTTTCAATCTCTGGCCCTCATTACATATCATTTATAAGAACTATGTCTACCTTCCATGGATCTTACATCTTATCATCCATTATTTATATCCCAAATTCAGTCAATTGACTTAATTCCTTTATCTTTTTTAACTGAACCATTCTTTTTACATGAGTAACATTTTAAAGAATTATTACTCATTTATTCTTTGCAATAAGTAAATAAAGTAAGAGACTTTGATAGGAAAATATTCTCATTCAATTCTCAGTGAGAGTTAGATACCCCATCATCCGTCCCACAACGGGAGAGCAGAAGGACAAGTTGGGGGGGGGACAAGAGAAGTGACCAAGCCAAGTCCATCTCTCACACAGTTCTGTCACCAGTGGTGAGAAGATGAAAAGGTTATGAAGCTCAAGGTATAGGTGGAGAATGATTGGCCTCTCTTAAACATCGCAGCCAAGGAAGCTAGAACACAGTAGACATGTGGTTTGAAGACACAAGATGGAGCTGGACTTGCTTAGATTAGTACAGGACTGGGCAAGGATTTTAGATAAACAGCCATGAATGCTTTTCTCAGGATTTCTGGGTCTAGGATAACTCACAGCCTCCCTTTACAAGGTACTTAAATTCTTAAATTAAGGGTCAGCTACCAGTAGGAAAGCATTATACAGCCAATCGTAGACTGCGTTCCTATGGCATCAAAAATATTAAGGTCTGGGTGATTTAAAAAATAACAATATATGTATGTCTTCTGCCTTCTTCATACCTCCAAGTCCATATCATTAAGTAGCCAAAATAAAACCTACAGAAAGCTTCAGCTTCCTTCCTGGGCCACATGGAGAAGAGTTCAAGGAACAGACTCCAATGATTTCTAAGCTCTCACAGCCACACAACTTGAATTACCTCATTCTTACATGTAACACCCGTGTGCCTCTTATTTATTGTCTTACGTTTCTGTTTGCAGTCTTTATCTTTGAGGAGGACATGGCATGGGCCCCATGAACTTATGTTATTTGACAACCAGCTCAAAGTTGACACAGAAACTTAGCAATCTGTACAGAGGGATTATAGTCATCCTATCACCTGGAGCTTAATGGCACTGAGGGGCACATGCAGTCTTCCTCTATAAATCAAGTTACACCCATCTTGCCATAAATCTATAGATTACATCTCTCAGTCAATAAATTCTTTCAGTCTTTCATTTGTGCTGCCCTTGCCCTGACTCTGACTAGGATCAAATGATAACACAAGCTCAGCATAAAACAAAAACCTAGGATTCTCCTGTTAGCACTCAACGGTAATCACACATTCATGTTCATGCCTGCAGTAGACATCAGGCTGCTCTCCGGTGCTTCTGCTCTGAAAGATACACATCACCCAAACCCAAGGTGGCTAGGGCCAGCCAACTACTCACATTCACTTAATGAATTCCACATTTATCTGATAATATCATTTAGTAAATATTAACTACCATGAGCAGATCACTGTCCTGTACTGCGGGCATGGGAGGAACAGAAAACATAGAAGAGAACACAAAACATTGTTCACTTTTAATCCAACAAGGGAAAAAAGCAAACACATTAAGCATCTACCCTATACCAAGACTGGGACAGCCACTTTACTTGTATTACCCTAAATTAATAAATCTTCAAAACTATTTTATATATTTCTATTCCCATTGTGTATNAGCCAACTACTCACATTCACTTAATGAATTCCACATTTATCTGATAATATCATTTAGTAAACATTAACTACCATGAGCAGATCACTGTCCTGTACTGTGGGCATGGGAGGAACAGAAAACATAGAAGAGAACACAAAACTTTCTTTACTTTTAATCCAACAAGGGAAAAAAGCAAACACATTAAGCATCTACCCTATACCAAGACTGGGACAGCCACTTTACTTATATTACCCTAAATTAATAAATCTTCAAAACTATTTTATATATTTCTATTCCCATTGTGTATATAGAAACCAAGGCTAGACAGCACTGAATTACTTCTCCAAAGGCACTCTGCTGATTAAATGGATGGGCATGAAATTCAGCAGAGGTCATTCTGAGTCATCACCTCCTCACAGGAAAGGACTAAAGTCCATTCTTGTGGATGTTCTGTTTTAGCCACACTTCATAATATGAACTTTAAAGTATGATGGATCATTCGCTTAAACTAAAGATGAACAGATTGGATAGTGGAATTTTAGGCACTGGGTAGCATGAGAGAGTTATAATCATCACTTCCTGACTACGGATTCAATTTACCTTAAGTGAAATTAATATTTGCAGGGTTTTATTTTTTTCCATGACTCCAAGAATTGTGGTTTAGTATATAATGCTACTTAAAGATAATTAGAAAAGAGTGAATAGTGGGTTGGGGAGAGAAAAGGGAAGAAGAGCAGATGGCAGATGAGGGTCAATGTTTTCTCATTGAAGTCATGGAAGAATTAAAGGAGGCTCAGGAGGGTAAATCCAGATCTGAGGACTGCATTTCGGCACATGTTACTGGACCAGAAGTATCCATGGAGCTATCCATGGAGCTATCCACGGCAATGCTATCTCCACACTAATTCCATTGGGACAGGCTTGAAGAACTATCTAGCAGTTTAAATAAGGATGACAGAAGCTCACTCCACCCCAATCATTCCATTTGCTCTTCGTCTCTGACAGCCTTGGACACTGGGTAACAGCTCTGAGTCTGAGAACCTGAGCAGATTGAATCTCTGATTCCTATTCTTTAGACATCAACCACCCATCCTGTAGGGGTAGCATTTTATAGTATCATTATTAGTTCACAGTCTGTTGTGAATACAGAAAATAAAAAGAAGCACTGATAGGGTGACGTCAGCATGAGAACTCTCAGTGCCTTGAAGGAGAACTAAGCATAGTCCTCACCAGACCCAACGCACACAGACATGGAGAAAAGAAAAAGAAAAAACTGTCTCTTAACTTACATATCTGTGATAAAGAAAAAATATTTTATGGATTTCTCATTAGAGATGGAGCCTATCTAGCAGGAAAAGATGAAAATGAAAAATGTCTCCGTTATTATTATCTAAAATTTTCCCCATTATTATCTAAAACATGTCAGTATATTCTGACTTTAGAGTGTTACATAAATTAATTTGTTTCAAAGCATAAAAGACTGTCTTCAAAAAATAGCCGTAGCTTCTAAATTTCAAAATGTCTTTCTCTGTGGGGATTTTTTGGATCATAGGTGGTATGATTGAGGGGGCCACTGCATAGGAGGAGGGAAGGAGTCCCTGGGGTCCCATCTCATGAGCAGTTAGTTAATGAGACACCACACAGGGGTGCTTCCACCTCATTCCTCTTCAGAACAACTTCTGTGGTCAAGATTGACCTTCTAGAATATGTCTAAAATGGATTAGATGTCCTATAAATGTATGTCTACATATCAAAAAGAATTTAAAACATGCATCGCATCTATGTGCAGAGTTTGTCCATCAGTATTTTTTTAGGCTAGTTCTCTTTCATATGTCTCTAATTAAAACTCTCTGGGAGTGTCTCAAAGATAAAGCAATAGATGATAAAACCTGATCCAATTTAAATTCTTCTGAAAGATGTCCTAGCTCCACTTGACAAGCACTGACCTGCCCAACATTGCTCCCCTTGTCTTCCTGTCACCAATGTGATAGAGGGAGGCAGAGGCTGCACACGTCAGCTGATTTTCTAATGGACTGAACAGCTGACAGCCACAAACTTCAGATGATTCCTGTTTGAGAGGTTTCTGACTAACAGTTACACAAATATAATTTTAATAATAACTAATTTCTTCTATTAGGTAATAAAATGTTTCCTGCTTTCCCATTCCTTTCTACTACACAAACTTCAGATGATTCCTGTTTGAGAGGTTTCTGACTAACAGTTACACAAATATAATTTCAATAATAACTAATTTCTTCTATTAGGTAATAAAATGTTTCCTGCTTTCCCATTCCTTTCTACTATTTTTTTTATATATGTAAACAAAGAGAACATGCCAAAGCAGTAACACAGGGACTGGGAAAAAGACAGGTGAGGAGAAGAAAGGAATTATCTCCAACTTTCCACATTTATTTTCTTGCTATTGTTTCCTTGTTTTTCTCTCAAATCCTCCACCTTTCTATGTATTTCTTTTTTTAAAAGAGTATAAAATGTCTAGGACAACATAAATGTCCTAGATTTTTGCTGGTGGGTTCACTCCACTTCTGTAGAGCAGAGAATTCAAATGTGAAGCCAAACACTGCTTATGTTTTGTGGTGGTTAATGCATTATCCTGTGTGCCTCAGCCTCTGTGGAATTCTAAACTAGGTTTGGTTTGTGCCAGCTGGTGACTAGGGCAGAACCCACTATAGGATCACGGGATAGGAACCAAGAATGAGGTGATCTCAGCCTTCAGGCTCACAAGTTGGTAGAAATAAGATGAAGTTTACCTACTGCCATTGTAACAGGCGTGGACCCCTCATAGGCACAGAATCATTTCCCTAGAGGGAAAACTCCATTCTTTATTCTTCCCAAGAGGGATTATAGACAGGTGGGCCTGGCAGGTGTTATCAAGACATTAAAAACCAAAATCAAGTATTTATAAGATAGTGAACTCCCAGACCTGAATAACAACCATCAAGGCTACCACTCTTTCCTGTCTGTGATGACTCAGTGCTGAGGGAGGGTCATTCGGGCCTGTTAAACAGAGGCTAACTCTCATCAAAGCCTACATGCCCCCAAACTCTGCGGGAGGCTGTGGCAACAGGACCACCTTTGGGTGAGAGGTTCTCCTGTCTCCACTCTTTCCTTCAGCTCCAGAAGCTGAGCCTCACTTTGAAAAAATGTTGTTGGGGACAAAATACACACCCCAATGACCTGGTGCTCTCAAGCTGTTTCTGGCACACCCTCCCTGCCTCCCACTCTGCAGTCTCCTTTCCTCTTCTTTTGACTGCAATGAGCTGGGGCCCAGATACAGCCCCTGTCTACCCCAAATCCCCTATATCAGCTCAGTGGTCTGTTCTAAGGCTAATGGTTCCTGCTGGCAGGTGTGGCTCACAACAGGCAGATAGCTTCCCTTCTCAGGTTTCTGGCACACCCTCCCTGCCTCCCACTCTGCAGTCTCCTTTCCTCTTCTTTTGACTGCAATGAGCTGGGGCCCAGATACAGCCCCTGTCTACCCCAAATCCCCTATATCAGCTCAGTGGTCTGTTCTAAGGCTAATGGTTCCTGCTGGCAGGTGTGGCTCACAACAGGCAGATAGCTTCCCTTCTCAGGGCTGGACTTCTAGCTTGATCCAAACTTCTTTAGCCTTAAAGGAGAAAATCAACTAAGGAAGCCTAGTGTTCAGAGAGACACGGGGCTGACAAGGCAGGAACCCAGGTCCTCAGGGTAGGCTTGGCTGTTATTAAATCACTATGGGTTTTAGACAAATTGTCTCACTTCTCTACACCTTAGCTTTGTCATTTTATGAAGTGTTGTATCCTCACTGAGCTACATGCTAATGCAAGGCTGAGTGCTGTATTTGTTTCTTAGGGCTGCCATAAAAAAGGACCATATACTGGGTGACTTAAAACAATGGAAATTTGTCTCACAGTTCTGGAGACCAGAAGCCCGAAATCAAGGTGTCTTTAAGGTCATGCCTGCCCTGAAGGATCTATGGAAAGATCTGTTCCATCCTTCTCTCCTACCTTCTGGTGCTTGCCAAAAATCCTTGGCATTCCTTGGCTTATACGGGATCACTCCCAATGTCTGCCTCCTCCTTCACATGCTGCTCTCCTTTTGTCTTCTGTCACTGTGTCCTCACATGCCCCTCTCCTCTCTGGGCATGCTTCTGTGTCCAAATTTCCCTCTTCTTATGAGGACATCAGTCACTGAAATAGGGCCTACCCTAATCCAATATGACCACATCTTAACTTGATTGTACCTGCCATCACCCTATTCCCAAATAACATCACATTCATATGTGCCAGGGGTTAGGACTTGAATACATCTTCTTGGGGACACAATTCAACCTACAACAGGTAGGGTCTAATGAATGATGGATCAGGATGTATTTGTAGGAGTCGACTTATAAAATAGGGGGACAGGGGCCAATTAAGAGAAAGTTTGTCATAAAAGTGACCTGGGAGAATGGGCAAATGAAGGAGTCAGAATGTTGCAACTTTCCCATCTGAGTTCCATGGACCAGTTCTGAGTTACATGAGAAAGGAAGACTGAAATCAAAATTAAAAGAGAGTTTTTCCCAAGAGTTTTGTAAACATTTTTTTCCAGTGACAAAAAATGCAGCACATATTTTAAAAAGGAGCATTCTCTGAATTGATGTATAAAACCCATAGCCCAGAACAAAGAGAACAGGCATTTAATAAGCATCTATTTAATACACATCTATGAAGTCTGATCCTCAGAATTGCTTCTACCTTATTGTAGCATGAGCACCTCATTTTTCCTTGAGGAAGTTGCTACTCCCCCATCCTCTGTCTGCAAGGCTGGATGGAGCTGGATCTCTCCTGATTCTAGTGACAGTCACATGCCAAGGGCCTGACCTCTTAAATTCCCATCTGCTAGTCAGAGTGGCTGCTTCAGGGATGAGCTCATGACACAAGGAGCTATGAGATTCAATTGCAGGGCTCTTCCTGGAACTATTGGTGGGGGCAGGTGGGAGGATGCAGGATTTAGATTTACTGTCTGAAATGAAAACATAATGCTGGTCTTCACTCTATGAAGAGGGCCTGCCTTAAACTGAACCTAACAGAGAGAAAAGTAGAAGCCAGAGATGGAGAGAGAGAGAGAACCATGAAGGAAGAGAAAGAATGAGAGAAGGAAACTGAGACCCACTGACCTTGTTTATACGTTTGAATGAAGCCCTACCTTCCCTTCTATTTTCAGCCATATAGCTAATAATTCTCTTCTTTTCACTTTTAAGCAAAGTATCTCAAATAATGTAAGGCCCCCTTGGCCTGGTGTGGGTTCCACAACTTTGAAGGCAAAGGAAGGCATCACTGCATGCAGCAAAGTTGTGCTGGTACGGACAGCCACAGCCACCGTGCCTCGAGAGCCTTGGTCCAATCCCACAGGATTTTCTAGATAGTGACCTTAAATAGGAGGGGCATAAATTGAACATAAGAAGACTGGTTCTGAGAATATGTAAGTCACTCTGGGGAGTCTCAGATGCAACTACAGCAACTTACAAGGTCTGATTATACACATGGAGACCACAAGGCCTCGAACTGTGGATATTAGAGTTAATGGAAACTTATTTGTGTCCATAAACTGAAGAGTCCTGGGTGACATTCTGGCTACACGTCAAATAAGGGAACAGCACCAGGCCCTCCCTAGGTTCTATTGAGATCCATACCTCCATGGCTTGATGACAGAATGAAAGTTAGCTTCTTCCTGCCTGAGACACAACCCACATCTTTATTTCTGCCTTAGAACAAGTGTCAGAACAAAGGGAAAAGCCCAGGAACACAGGCATATGAACCTGGGTGTGCACATGTGTGCATGGAGCACTCCAGGGGTCACTGAAATGTGCATTTTCAAATGGATGTGGCATTAAGCTGTGAGCAGGGTGCTGTGAACAATAGTGTTGGAGCATCAAGGGCTTGGCCATGTATTTTCTCTTTGCATGCAATAAATAGGATTACAGCTTGGCAAACACAACCCAACTTCTAGAATGTCCCTGGGTCACATTTCTCTTAGCAAGGGGAATATATCTTCTTATCACTGCCATTTGAAGAAACACAATATCAATAGAAACTAAAGGATTAATGAAAGAGAAGGCAAGATTTCACTGGGAATGAACTCTGGAAGATGAAGATGTATATTTTAACTGCAAACTAAAGAAAACAAGACCACCAAGACCTACAAAATTAAACAGGCACATAAAGGTTTAAGATTTCACGTTAAGTCTAAGGACAACATCAAAGAATAAACAACATATACAATGCCCCTCATAAAAGTCTGAAATATAACATCAAATGTTAAAGATGGAAATCCAAAAATAAACAGATATGCAAACCAGTCTTTCTGATGTGATTATAGAAATAATGTCTAATTTTCCTAATATAGCCATTTTATATATAGATAAAATGTATATATATGTGTATACATATAACATATAAAAAATACGTTATACCAAAAGAGTAACAGTCACTTCATCAGCTATGAGCCTAACTGGAAGGTCGACCAAGGTTGGATTCTGTGCTGTGTAAAAATGTCCCCAATTGCTTTCCTAATGACTGAATACTGTCAGGCTTGGGCTGGTTATCTAAGTTTTAGAAACAAATATTGTCTTAAGCAGGCTTAATCAGCGACTTAGGTAGCAGAATAAATGTGTGTACACTGACAGCAAATGAAGCACACACAAACAAACGCACTCACCTTTTCTCCCCTGAGGATGGTGGCAGTTCTCGTGGATGCACAGGCCCCAGGCTGACCAGGAAGACACTATGCAGTCTGTAGAGCAAGGGACACTGCAGAGCTGAGAGGCTGGAGGGGCAGGTCCCAAACATAATGCCTTTTTCACAGGTCTAGAAACTGAAGGACAAAAAAAAAAAAAAAGGCGCATGTCATTCTCTGCACATCCCTAGCACTGTTCCTATTTTCATTTGTGTGTCTGCCTTGCCCACATCAGCTTTATGATTAAAAAGAGTGCATGCAAACAAAACAGCAACACTCCAACACACACTGCTTAGCTCCAAATTATTAACATTTCAGTAAGGAAAAGCAAAGAAGACAGCGACAAAGGGCGTGCACTTGATATTCCTGCTTCACAGAGTATTCCCTGGAAATCTAAAAGAGGACTGGAAATACCACAGATACAAATTATCTAGAGTTATGATTTTTTAAAAAATTAAATGGCTTTATGAAGTTTCAAGATGAGTCTATCTCAGCTATATAAATGACTGGATTGCTGTGGAAAAATCAAAATCTAACCCCTGAGGTGGAATGCTTAGCATAACCAATCTACTGCTGTCTCTCCTGAGGGGTGGAGCTGGCGAAGACACAGAAGAAAAATGGTTCTTAGATTAAGAAGAAAAATCAAGATCTGTGACTGCAGAACTGGACCCTGGAAATCAGTATTATTAGTGAGGCTACCCAGAGGTCCACAGCTCCCCCTGGGGAATGACAAAATTGAGAGCTTTGAACTCTTCCTGGTGTGTAACTGCTCTCAGAGGGGGACCAGATCTGGGTCACTGCACGATGCAGTGACCTTCTGTACATTAATGGAGTTCACCAAGTGTCCTCTGTACGCAGATCCATTCTGGGCACAATGAGAATACACAGATAAAGGAGAAGACAATATTCTGATCCTTGTGGAGATTACACCATAATAGGAGCTAGGCCAGCAACACCTAATAATGACATGCTAAAACAACAGCCAAATGCATAACTAACAACTCTCGCACAGCAAAACCCCACCCTAAGAAGGTTTTGAAGCAAGCCGGAGTTTTTGAGCAAGTGGTTTAAGTTCAGAAGTTTATCTTATGGACTGGCTTGTACTAATATCTAAATACTGCTTAGATGTCATTTCCACAGAGTTGAGCAGATTAGATATGCCTCAAAAGTGGAGACTGGGGTGAGATAATTGGGTGGTGAGTCACACCATCTACTTTGCTTCCTCACCCTTTACGTGTGTGTAAAGTGTGTAAGAGTCGCATCTGGTACAGGCGACAATAAATTGCAGCTCTGACTAGCAGAACTTTGAACACAAACCAAAACAAGAGCAAAATTAAAAAAATACTATCATAAAAAGTTGCAACCTGTGGGGGAAAAAGAATTTGTAATGAATAGTGAGGGAGCTTGAGCTGCTTATAAGGGTGAAAGGAAAAAAGAGTTTGCAGAGAAAAACAATAATAATGTTTAATCTACAATTAATTCTTTTATAGTTTACCAAAAGGACTTGACCTGACTTAAAATAAAAGGCAAGGGCAAAGCAAGATGGCCAGTGTAAATGTTAATGTTTGCAAGGCATGTGGAGCAGACAGGGAAAGCAAGAGAGAACAGGTATTAGGGGAAAGCAAAAGGAGTTACCCAGGGAAGCTGAAAAGAGGTGGTGATCGAGCAAAGATTGAGCTGGAAATGACAATGGGATGAGGAGGTTACAGCAACCAGAACAGGGCATGCACAGAAAAGGCTGATGCGCCATGGGTAAACACGAGCCGAGAGATGGGAAAGCAGTCTGTGATTCCTTCCCCAGGAGTGAAGAAGACAAGACACACGAGATAGTCATTCACTCAGTTAATCATGCGTTTGTTCCAAACCACTACGCATCTTTCTAGATCAGGCTCTGGGTGGTGCCTACTTTCAAGGAGCTCTCAGTCTAAAAGGGTAAGGCATGTATTAACAGCGATGATGGGAAGAGAGGCATCAGAGCATCGCACAAGTAGAAAGCTGGATAGCAGCATTTCTGAAGGCAGAAGTGTGTTTGGGTCTGGTCCCACACATGTTAGCATGTGTTCTCACAAACCCAAACCTGTATTCCCAAAACAAAACCTTGGTAATGATGGAAAAGGAGTGGGGAATGTAAGCTGATAATTTAGTTATCTAATAAACATTTATAATGCATGCCAGGCATTTGTTATAACCACCTTATAAACATTCATTCATTTAGCCTGCATAACTTCCCTTTAGATATACACTATTATTATCTGTAGTTTTAAAATGAGGAAACTGAGGCACAGAAATGTTAGCTCACTTGACCAAATTTCCAGCTAGTGAGCAGTGGAGCTGGGATTTGGCTCCACAATCTGTGCTCTTAACCACAACACAATGTGACTTCGTCATTAGTCATTCAATCCACATTAATTAAGTGCCTACCACGTGCAGGACATTTTTCCACATGGCCTTGGGCCAATGCAGTTCTCCCCATTCCTCCATTTCTTGCTCGTAGTTCCCAAGAATAAATATAAAATGTGCTGGGAATGCAGCATCCTGAGATAAGGGAGGAGATGGCCAGAACAGCCCAGGCTCGGTTCCAGTCCCTGCTAAAGCAAGATGTCCTTCAACCCTTAAGCCTAGCATGTCCCATAGCCCCCAAGTTATAAACGCCAGTGTGGGCCACCTTCCAGACTCCCTCATTTGTGGTACAAGTGGGGTGCACACAGTCAAGACTCCATCTGTCTTGGGCAGCTTTCTGTGCCTTGAGGGACTGGCTTATAATGAACCCTAGGCTTCTGTTGTCCCTTGCTGCCCATCTATAAGTAATAGATCTGCTTCATGCAACTTGTTACATATGATTGTGTTCTGTCTCACTGAACCCTGACAAGTTGGTAACCAGTGCACAGTGAACCTGCTTCACACCATTAATTAGCACTGCATTAGGTGCTGAAGCCACAATGACGAGTAAAACAGACAAGGTCCCTGACCTCATGGAGTCCATATTCCAGTGTGAGTTGATACTCATCATACCTGAGTCCATGAGACCTGACAAGACAGGAAATCTGTACTGATGCCCCTTTCCCTTGTCATGGCTGCCTCCCTCCACCACCAGACAGACCTTAAGTGCCTGATGATCAACACTGAGAAGATACACCAAACCTCTCAGCTCCAAGACACAGCAGACAGCTGTTGCCACAACCTCTGTACTTGATGAGGGGCCCTGCAGTTGAAACTACACAATCCACCAGAGCAACTCCCAGACACACAGGAGGTTCGCATTAAATCTCATTTGAAGCTCCCAGATGTCAGCGTAGGAAAGGCTTCTGGACAGCAGTACAGTTGGAAAGAGACTGGGAAATATGTCCTGAAGCTGCATTTGTCCAAGATGCTGTGTCTACAGAGACCTTATGCTTATTTGGCTTATGTTTGGAGGACTTGAGGGTTTTTGGGGAGTGTGGGGTTAAGTCCCCAAAGCTCCCCTTTGATAAATACTTACCTGTCATTAGTTGACTGTTGGATATTAGACATAATGGTACTTCTAACATTTGAAAGTAGGGAGGGACATGGTATACTGGCAAAGAATAGGGAGAGACTTCTCTGGGGACTGTTAAGTGACATTTTGGAGGACCAGGGGTGGGAGTGAGGCCATTTGTCTGAGAAATCATGCCTTTAAGTCTCTTCAGCATCTGCTGCTTTGATAGACAGTAGGCGTTAAGTGACATTTTGGAGGACCAGGGGTGGGAGTGAGGCCATTTGTCTGAGAAATCATGCCCTTAAATCTCTTCAGCATCTGCTGCTTTGATAGACAGTAGGTTTTAATACATATCAATAAATTCTTCTAGTCCCTGGTGACATGTCTAAGATGCTTCATTTAGGCACTGAATCAATGTGCTTGGGTCAACCTATCTCTATCACAGATGCCCCACCCCCACCCAGGCTAAATTTACTCTAGAAATAAATCATGTGTAAGTCACAAAGCACGTACAAGCTTCAGAGGGCTTAGGAAATCATCTTCCTGAGAGGACTGAATACAGGATATTTCTATGACTATTGACTGTTAGAGCTAGAGGGAGCTTTAGAGCTAATTTAATTTAATTCATCAATTTTA
>NW_007732762.1:42074-45354 GCF_000696425.1 Galeopterus variegatus
TCATTTAGGCACTGAATCAATGTGCTTGGGTCAACCTATCTCTATCACAGATGCCCCACCCCACCCAGGCTAAATTTACTCTAGAAATAAATCGTGTGTAAGTCACAAAGCACGTACAAGCTTCAGAGGGCTTAGGAAATCATCTTCCTGAGAGGACTGAATACAGGATATTTCTATGACTATTGACTGTTAGAGCTAGAGGGAGCTTTAGAGCTAATTTAATTTAATTCATCAATTTTACTAGAAAACTAAGCTGAATTGAGGTGATTTCTCCAATTTCACTCAGCAAGTCCAGAGCAGAGCAAGACCTGAGCCAACTCAGGTGGCCAACTCCCCACCACCTGCTCTTCTTGGTCTTCCTTCCATGGAGTGAAAGCATCAGATAGGACAGATGAAGTCATTTGTGTCAGGATATTTTGTTTATGAATTGCAGGCCACAGCTGCAGGTAGCTGTGGACATGACAGATACAAAATACCTATGAATCCTGCAGGCCCTTCAAACGAGTGTAACCCTTTAAACCCATAAAACCTTTAAAACAAAATTCAAATCCTTTCCCTTTTTCATTGCTGCTACAAAACTCCAACCCCTTCCCCAGACCTCTCCCACCAAGAAGGAGGCACTGAGACCAAAATTTTCTCCACTTCAAATGACCATTTACTTCTTTTATTTGTGGCTATTCATGCTGTCATAAAATGATCTCTGGGGGTGGACAGGGTGCAGAGCATTCCCTGGGCCACCTGGAGTTAGACGGTCTGCACAGTTCAGGCTTTACTGAGTCCTCATTTCTCGTTGGCCAAACTCCAGCCATGATGTTCGTAGAAAGAATTAATGTTTTTCTATTAACCTGCACTCCTTTCTCTGAAGCTACTGCCTGAAGTGACTTTATTTCTATTATTGAACTCTGTCTTTTCTAACGCAATGAGTCCCTGCTCTAATCAGCATGCCTATTCAGTGCAGGTCTGTGCTTGTCCTTCTTTCTCTAGCTGCCTTTTAGACCATGTCACCTTGGAGCCTTCTGCCATTCCTGAACTGACCAATTGCTTGATTAGATAAGCAATTATCCAAGGTCTTACAGGTTACTTAGGTATTGTAGGCAACAATGTGTGTCCCCATTGAGACTTCCATGGCCACAAAGTGTTAGAGAGCCAAAATAACTTATAACTCTGTTAAAATCAGATCACTATGTAGCAGCATCTATCTAAATGCTAAGGAATATATTATAGTATTATAAGTGATTGCACATATGCAATAGTCATTAATATTTTGAATATTTTGGTGCCTAACCTGGAATTTTTCATTTGCAATGTGAAATTATTAAATTGACCTGTCTGGCAAGAAATGTTGAAGTCTGCTACTAATAATTGCAAAGTCGCCTTAAATAATGAATTACTCCATGAACAGAATGTTAATTAACAACAGGCAAAATACGCTGGGTAAGTGATATGTTTAATGTTTTTTAAAAATCTGTTCTTAATTCTAGAAATGAACAGAGTTCATGATTTTCATCACTGACAAAGTGATTTCAGATGAGCATACGAATTCAATCAAAATGAGTTATAATTAAGAAGAAAAATACCTGTTGCAATCATTCACATCTGACTGCCATTGTAAAGAAAAATGAGGACCTTCACATTTTATTCTTTAAAATCAAATAAAGCTCTAATCCAAACTAATTTGAATTAACGCAGAAATAAGTTAAGTTCCCAAAAATTCAATAAGAATATATCATTCCGCACCCCTATTGATAGACATTTTGTAAGATCTAAATTTCACTGCTTCTTAACTCCTCAAAAAGAAATTAAAATAAAATTGCATAATAATATTTAATTAATTATAAGTAATAACCATGTATCCCTCTCTAGTTTATTGACAGAGAGTTATATTTGTATACAGTGAAAAGAGTTCTTACAGGAGTCAATGATGCTCTCTTATTTTTAATGCATCTATTATTGGATAAAAAATCAAGTTAAAATTTCAAAATGCAGAAAGAGTTTGAGGTAATTCTACCATCATAATGGAGCTCACCATTTTTTCAGGACAGAAAGAAATGTCTTGAACACGGTCAAGAAATTAGTCAAATTAGTCACAAGATATTAAGTTTTTCCCTAGCATTTTCAAGGAGTAGGCAAGGAAAAGAAAATAAAAGTAATACTACTTCCTGGGTACCCCCAAACCTGAATTATTTTGCCTACTACAGACATTAGGGATACCTAAGTAACTCTACAAATAATACATTCTACTCTTAGTTGATGTTACATAGGATATTAGATTTCCAGAATAACATCAACCTCCACAAAGAATTTAGGCAAAGAGGTTATATTCATTTCAACTTTCCAAATCAAATGCAGGCACTGTAAAACCCAGAGGAAATTCTCACACAGAGACTCAGGACTCCCTCATTTCATGGGCTCTCCAGGAAAGAACCATAATAGATATAACGATTGCTCAAATTTAATTCAAAACTAACGAAAGAGCCTACTTATGTAAAAATGCTGCTTTCTAAATGATTTTTGAGAAACAATATTGTCTGTGACATACTCATTTAGGGAGTACACTGACTTGGCAGAAACTCAATCCACCTACTGCTAAAATAAATAGGCCTCTTCTACAGACTGAAGGAGTCAAATGGTTGAAGAGGAAAGATAAATAGTATTACAATTTAAACCATAAAGCTATTTTCCTTCAAAAAGCTTCATGCATTATTTCAGTTGCCTTTTGCCAAAGGCATTTGCAAAATAATGTATCATTCTTTTAACTCAGTGGATGAAATAAAAGCAAATCTGTCTTTTAGTGTTTATAGGCAGCTTAAAGAATTAAATTACATCTCCTCCTATTATACCTAATAAAGCTTAATTTTAGCCATATTGTGACTCTCTTGGCAAAGCACCGTTCAATACAATTTGGCAAGAAGAACTGTGTATATGTACAGCGGATTTAATATCTAAAAATAATTCCTGCAAGTAGAAATAATTATGTACAATTTGGCCACATGTCAAAAAGTTTTCGAAATTTCATTCATTTCATGTAGCCAATTAGAAAATACCTAGTGATTTTCTCTATGCTACAGAGCAACAATATGATAGGCAAAGATGGAAAAACGGTGTTCAGAATACAAATGAAGGCAAAATAAGTGAAGTATGCGTTCAATTTTTGAAAGCAATCAGAATCAATAGTCAACAATTACACAATTAAGGAATAAATATAGTAGCATAAAGCCCTTTAATTCATCTGTTTCTACTATTCTACATTCTCTCTTCTGGTTCTCTTCAAAGAATTTCT
>NW_007732762.1:46278-47553 GCF_000696425.1 Galeopterus variegatus
GGCGACACCACACCAAGGGTTGCAATCCCCTTACCGGTTACGAAAAAGACAAAAAAAAAAAGAAAAGAAAGAAAGAAAGTTATCTCCAGAGATGCCAAAGGCAGAAATATGCAATGTCAGAGAAGTGCAGCTTTCAAAAGGGCTTTAGTCTAAGAGTCCTCTTCATACTCAGCACTTCACAACCTGGAATTCATTTTCCCATAGAAACAATGACAAAAGCTAAATGAGAGCAAGTCTTCGCAGGAATGACTGTGAATGTCTATTTAAATGATTAATATTAATAACAATAGCTAATACGCATTGAAAACCCACTTAGTTCTAGGCATTGTGCTCAGTTCTTGAATGCAATTTCTCATTTAATTATTATAACCACTCTGAGGTAAGTATAATTATCAATCCCACTTTACAGATGCAATAACTGAGGGTAAATTATTTGCTTCAAGTGACAAGACTAATAATTGACAGGGATCTTAAAAGCCCAATCTTTTAACACTACACTATACTATGATTTTGTATTTGCAATTAAAATTATGATAGATTAAAAAATCTGTTGTTATAGTAATAATTGATCAGGAAAAATTAAGTAAAGATTGTATCTACTTCCCAAAAATTTTTGAAGTGAATGAGATAGAAAAAAATTGTTTTGAAAAATGAATAGTAAAGGCCAAACCTTGGGAAAGGTGTTTTAAGGGAAGAGGAAAAGCTAGGTGGGTATTTTTCTGTTGATTCCAAAAGTTATTTATGATTATTTCTAAAGGTCTGAGAGAGTGAATGAAACTAGTTTATAACGACTATTTTCATTTCAAAATTTAATTCTAGGATAACTACTAAAGATGTGCAAAGAGTCCATTCTAAGCCCCCCTCTTCCTTCAGTTTTGATAAAGCACAAAGAGCAACCAAAGAAACCATTAAGATAAGCTTGAAACTAGGGAAGGGGTGGCCCCTGGGTGCAAACTCCCTTTCCACTAGATACAAATATTGTCACCAGCACAAATTCTTCGTCCTCATCAACTGAGAAAGGATAGAGATTACAATAAAATGTCCCTAAGACCAATGGGCAAGAATGGGAAGGAAAAAGGATGTTTGGAAAATAGAAACAATGTGGTTGAGATAAGGATGTCTGAGAGGAGGGGAGGAAACAGAAAGATCTGGTAAGAAGGAGGCAAGGGGAAGCAGAGCTGGGTCCCCAATCTCAGTGCTGGTCAAAGATGCACTGTTTGTCCACTGAGGGAACACAAGCCAAACAGATCTTCCCATGTGTTGGCTTAAAAGCTG
>NW_007732762.1:48340-49160 GCF_000696425.1 Galeopterus variegatus
AACTTTTTAAAAAAAAAAAAAAAAAAAAAAAAAAAAAAAAAAAGCAGGGCGGGAGGGTGGAAATATGTGGTAAATATTTTAGAGGTCCATGAAAGAACTATGTGTCTGTAAAATAAATATGCACACCATCCCATTTTTAAAGAAAGGGAACATGAAGGCCTCACTGTATCTGATGTCCTTGTTAGCATATGCTACTTTAAATTTGCAAGTAATTTCAGACTGAACGAGTTAATGCAACTTCAAAGAAAGGCTGACAGGATTCACCAAGTCCCTAAGTAGTGACAGGAACATGACCCTGAATAATAATTTTAAAATGCAGAATACTTCAATCTTTTGTATGAGGAACTGCATAATACATTTTTAGAAGTAAAACGAAAATTATGAACCAAAATCCTTGCATTGCGAAACTGGATGAAAGCTCCTTCATTACAGGCTCATTCATATATTGTTCTACTTTGTATAGACCTTCACTTTGTCAAGGCCAATATTCTAAATTAGTAGCATCCAACCTGTCCAAACCAGTGGAGCTAACATAGACCCAAGCAAGAAGCATTGGTTCAGAATTGGAAACAGAGTAGCAAAGAGTACAAGGATTTATACTTCTTGAAAATCTTTATGATGGGCCAGTTGGGGAGTCAAGCTTCTGAATAATTTATGGAGTATGATTTTGAAAAGGCAATTGACAAAACACTATCATTAAAAAACCATTAAACTAAGAGTCTACCACTACCTGCATGAACTGGGTAAATCTCTTAGCAATTGAGTTTCAATAAAATAAATAGATTAGACTATACAGTGTTTCTCACCTTTGTTTCATTAT
>NW_007732762.1:50988-63317 GCF_000696425.1 Galeopterus variegatus
GAAGCTCAATGATAAGACATGCTTATCACAGCTAATATTTTGGGGCAGGGCAGAAGCCTGAATGAGTAGTAGTCATGGCTTTTCAAATAATATTTGGACCCTTGGCAGCTCAAGATCTTCACAGTGAAGAACTCAACTTGGCACAAAAATCAGGGAGCTGTCAGGTGCTCCCTATAGAGAGTTACAGGTAATGCTGAAGCACCTCATCTAAGGACCATCAGCATTACCTGTCCAGAACTATCTTGCCTCCAGTGTAGCCCAACAGAATCCAAAAAGGACATAGACTCCTATTACGACCATCTCCAATTTCTGACATATTTCTTATTCCATGAACAAAGATAAGACTACATCTTTCAGGCCACCAGGCAATAAGCAACCTTGTCCTCTCTACTTAAAATTGATTGTCAACTAATTATATAAGGCACCTTTCACCTAGAATTATTCTCTTATTTTATATATGTAGCAATCGCAAACTGATATATATTGCTACATTTTTAGAAAACAAGTCTTCTTAATCCTTTCCTGGGTTGACACTTGTGTGGTATGAGGGAGCTTTATGTCTCAAAGAGTAGCCAGCCAGATCCTAAAGAACATGGTAGCCTACATGGAATGCCCTTTCCCTTCAGAGATGTGATTCCTCTTGGAATCTTAGAATGGAAGAGATCTTAATGATACCTTATACAATATTCTGTTTTTAAAAATGAGAAAATCAAGGCCTAAAGTGGTCACCTGACTTGTCCAAGATCAACAGACAGTGTAAGAATCAGCCTAGAAGTCCCTGTTGAGATGTGATTCCTCTTGGAATCTTAGAATGGAAGAGATCTTAATGATACCTTATACAATATCCTGTTTTTAAAAATGAGAAAATCAAGGCCTAAAGTGGTCACCTGACTTGTCCAAGATCAACAGACAGTGTAAGAATCAGCCTAGAAGTCCCTGTCCTGATGCTCGCTCATTTATATTGCCTCTAGTTAAAAAATAAATAAATAAAATCCTTGATGAATTCTATCATGCTCCAATCCCACCTATACTTCGAATCTGTTCAGGGCATATTTTATTCTACAGATGATGATGTTCTCCATGAAATGGTTATTTCTTCTCCTTCCCAATAAGGTTGCAGAAACCCTGTTCTTAGGACTGGATCATTTACTTTTACCAGAGAGTCATTATTAACATGTTTTCAGCTAGTCACATGCCTATCATCAAGAAAAAAAAACACAGGACATTTTTAAAATAAGCAGTTTGAAATAAACATTTGATCTGCTATGAAAGGCTGTGTAGGCTGTGTAGACTGTATAGATATTTAAATAACAGCACATCTACTGAGGTGAGTCTCCCTATAATACAGAATCCACAGGAGCAGGCATTCTATCGGTCTTCTGGCTATTTTAACTCCAGACTCACTAATACTAACAAGCAGAAAGTCAGCACTCAACCGATACTGAATAAATACTTAAATGAACTAGTGTGGTTATATGAATTCAATTCTGACCTAGATACTAAATAAAAGGGGAAAGAGTTTGGTAGTAAATATTTGATATACATTTGGGAAAGTATGAAGATGTCCTAAAATCCTGCTAAACAAGATCCCAGCTACATACATCTGTACAGGTGAAGCCTATAAAAGTTTATCCTGCTGAGGAGTTAGTAGGGGCTGAAATCTGGCTTATTCTCTCCTTGCCAAGCTGTGCCCTCTAGTTTATGCCTAGAAAGGCATCACCCAGAGGGGAGACTTCTCATTTTCATGGTGACTAAGTTTACGCTGCCTGTGGCCCTGGAGTATAAGAGGTACTCCTAGAGTCATAGTGCTTTAAAAGTTCCATATGGAAATTAGAAGACACTCATATAGTCTTAAATTCCTGTAAGCTGTTTTAAAGTTAATTTTAAAAAAAGAGGTACATTACAGAAGTGTCAAAAAAATTTCAGGCAACTGTTAAAAAAATGGGTCCCACACCAATGAAAATGCAGTAGATGGAAGAACTAATCAGTAACAGGTTCTAGTGTCTGAGATTAATCAGTATTAATCAGTGCATTTTATGAGAAATAATATACTAAGCCTCAGAATGGAAAATGGCTTAGTGAAACTAAGAGCACGGTTAACAGGAGCATGCATTAAAGGTCTGAATGTCAAATTTATTTGTTAATGATACCAAAGTTCAAAAATTTAAATAGAAACAGTGTAAAAGTGCCCACATAAGGCCATTTACCTTTCGTAACCTCTTAGCAATAAGCAGGGTAATTTTAAACAAAAAGAACATATTCTTCATAAGAGGAAATATTCTAGAAGCAGAAACTATCTCTTTAACACAGATCACTGTGAAATAAGACATGACAGCTGAATTGTAATTGAAATAAAAGTGGTGAACTACTAAATCCCCCTTTCCACCCACTGCCTGCTTCCTCAAAGCAAAGCAGTTATTATTAACAACCAGCCCTTCTTCTAGGCACTGCTACAATGTCCCAGAGAAGAGATCACATGATCTCGCATCTTGGTGAGCTTATAATTTAACTGGAGAAATTAGATTTATACATAAAAACTAGGGACTATTACAAAACAGGTATGTAATTAGGCACAACTGTGCCTAATACCAATTGTACATGAAGTAGGTATTCACAGACAAGAAAGATCAGGGAAATGGTGAGAAATTCTGAAAAAGCCTGGAATACCTGGGCATAATCACGAAATTGGTCTGCAATGCCCTTTCTCTTTTTTTCTGTGGCTCATATTTTAAGGTCCCTGAGATGCAGGATCCTTTTTCTGCCTTTGGCCAATTATACACACCTTGGTAGGACATAAAATTTTTTTTTCCAAAAAATATAAGGATATCTGTTAATGTAATTTATTGCATGAATAGTTTGAAGGAAGAAACTCAAAAACTCATCTCACTATCTTCATCTCAGTATCTGTGTTTATATATATATATATATTCATATAAATACATATTTACAAAGATACATTTATATGCATACATATTTACTTATATATTTACATATAAATTCCACAGTCATTAATAATCAAACAAACAAATCTCCAAAGCAAATAAGGAAACAATCACCCTTACTTAATAAATGCCATCTAACATAAATCACAACCAAATCACCTTAAAGAGTGATAAACTCTAAATAATTAAGTCAGAAACAAGGCAGGAATACCAACTAACATGCTATAACTTGACATTGTACTAGATATTTTACTCAGTACAATAACATAAAAAAGACATAAAAGTTATAAATATTAAATGAGAAAAGATAAACATTACTGTTCATATATGATTATTGCCCAGAAAATTTGAGAAAATCAAATAAAAACTGTAAGAATTTATAAAATAGTGTAATAGGCAAGGTTTTAGGTGCTGTCTTTAATTTCCCAGAGTCTTCCTGCTATGAGTCTTCCTGCTATGGTTTGTCCCCTCCGAAACTCATGTTGAAATTTAATTGCCATTGTGATGGTACTGGGAGGTGAGACTTTTAAGGGGTGTTTAGGTCATGAGGACTCTTCTCTCATGAATGGACTAATGTCATTATCGTGGGAATGGGTTCATTATCTAGGGAGTGAGCTCTTCCCCTCTTGCTATCTCTCTCTCTCTTTAACTTTCCGCCATCTGATTCCTTCTGCCATGTTATGACACAGCAAGGCAGATCTCACCAAATGCTGCACCTTGATATTGGACTTCCCAGCTTCCAGAACCATGAATCAATAAATTTCTGTTTATTATAAATTACACAGTCTGTTTATTCTGATATAGCAGCACAAAATGGACTAAGACACTTCTTTTATGTCTATTTTTCTTTAATTATCTGCCACTTTTTGTAACAATTCTGTCTCTGGTTAAATAACATTACTGGAATATCGTTTATCAAAATATGAAGTATCATATGTAAACAAAACTATATGTAGGAAGTATTTAGTAACAGTTAACAAATCTATCTTGATCTATATTAAAACTTAAATTCACCCCACCTACTGAGGGCTTAAGAGACAAGGATAATAACAAAAATACATTAAATGTAACATCTAGGCTTTAACAGTGAGTTCCAAGGGTGGGGAAGTGGGAGTGGACTGACCCTTTAAAACTTAAATTCACCCCACCTACTGAGGGCTTAAGAGACAAGGATAATAACAAAAATACGTTAAATGTAACATCTAGGCTTTAACAGTGAGTTCCAAGGGTGGGGAAGTGAGAGTGGACTGACCCCAAGGGTGGGGAAGTGGGAGTGGACTGACCCTCCCCCCTCAAAAAAGGAGTATTTTATCATGATTTATTAAAAATTGCAGACACATGGTGATAACTACCTTTTTTCTCTTTTACTTTTTATTTTTAAGTATTTATAGTGTATTAATCCATTTCTGTTGCTTACAACAAAATACTTAAAACTGGGTGATTTATAAAATAAACAAAATTTATTGTTTGTAGTTTCTGAGTCTCGGAACTCCAAAGTCCATACAGTGGTGGTGACAGTGACCCACGGGTCTCACATTGCAAGACAGTGGAAGCAGAGAGAGCAGAGAGAGACAGTCCCCATTCATTGTCCTTTTAAAGCCCACAGAACCACGCCCATGGCCACCATTTTTAATCCATTCACTAAGGCATGGTCCTACAATCTAATTACCTGTGGCTTGCAGAAATTTACTTAATCTCTTTGAGTTTTCTACTGTGGCAGATAGCTGATAATATTTAACTATATAATCATTTACCCACTATAAATTATAGGTGCTTGGTTACTGGTGTGTATTATTATAAATGTTTTCCAATTCAGAATGATTCCAGAGTTTAACTAGGTGTTCCCATAAAGGTTTCATGAGATCAATGGACATTCTATGCCAGAGCAAAGAAAATCCAAAATTGTGGGAAAAGTGAACATTGTATTTGATTATCTGTCTGCTTTGTTCTTGAGCAAGATATAATATGACAGCCTTAACAGGATAAGGACATTTTCTGGCATAACAGTGATTTTCCTTCCCATCTGCCAGTTCATACCTCCTTATGACTATCTATCTATCCTTCAATATCTACCATTTCAATAGCTCAAAGCTGTGATTGGACTGGCCACCAGAGGTGAGTGGACACGCAGCAAATATCAACAGCAGTCTGTGTGCTGTGAGCGCTCCCCTCTAAATACACTTCAGGTTATTTGCAAAAAAATTCCTTTCTCAACTCTTTCCACTAAGAAGGAAGGAGAATGCAACTTACAGATGGGGAAGCCAGGGGAAAAGAACGGGGCCAGTGGCCAAAAAGCAAAGTCGTGTGTAGTTAACTCCCCTCCCAGTGTGATCCAGATTGTGTCTCCCACCAAAATGTCAGCCAAGCTCAATACAACCTGAAGAGAAAGAATTTCACACAGCGGGAGGTTTTCTGAACAAGGCATATAAAACTAGCACAATCTACGTGCTCTTATCCATGTAATTTAGCACGCATCAGGGCCTAACCGTTGAGTAATTGCATTTGATATTGAGATCAAGCATGAAAATCCTTAGATATTTCACTTAGAAAATTAGATAGGCTGCATGGACATTTAACTACTTTTGCAACTCCCGTTTCTTTTCTCTTGGTGTTTTTAAAATTTACACTACACTTCTCCACAGAAATAAATAGTCATCAGGTACACTGAAAATTAGTTTCAACTTACCTCATCAACAACAACAGAAATTTCCATTAAAACTTGAATAATCAGTATCAAACCCATGATGCTGAAAATCATAGTTTGAATTTCTAAATTATAGTCTCAAGAAAATTTTCACTTATTGATATTTATTTATATAAGTACGTATGTCTTCAGAATTATTTATTTATTTATATATATTTTTTGTGGCTGTCCTGTATGGGGATCCAAACCCATGACCTTGGCATTATAAGGCTGTGCTCTAACCAACTGAGCTAACTGGCCAGCTAATGTTTTTATTTGGAAATAAAAATAGATTCACAGGAAGTTGTTAAAAAATAAGTACGGGATGTTCTGGGAGCAGCCAAGCACCCTCAACCCAGTTCCCACCCCCCACCACAATGGTAACTTCTTGCACAACCATACTGCAATGTCAAAACCAGGAAACCGACATTGGTACAATCCATGAGCTCATTCAGATTTCACCAGTTTTACATGCGTTTCTGTGTGTGTGTGTGTTTCTATGCAATTTTATCACCTGTGCAGACATGTAACCAGAAAAGAACTGTTCCACGACCACAAGGCTCTCTTATGCCACCCGTTTTTACCCATCCCCATCCCTTCTCATCACTAATCCCTGGCAGCTACCAATCTGTTCTCTACTTTTGCTCATAGGTCTCATTATTATTTATTCTCTACAGATGATGCGCCCTTATTGGCTGTCCCGAGGCTCACCACTCTCATTGCCATGCCATTCGTTTGCCACCCAGCTGTAATAATGCTCCAAGAAACCTGGCATCTCATCTCACTCTGCTAAATGCCAACCCCTGGTCTTAGCCAACATATCTCTGAATCCTCTGTCCTATCACAGACTNCTTTATTATCTCTTTCCTTAGTCTGCTTTATTTTTCTTCTTAGCACCTATTAGCCTTCTACCTTTATTTTTTGTTAATTATCTATTTCTCACTAAAATATAAATACCACAAAAAAAAGAACTTTGCTTTGTTTATTGCTATATTCCAAGTGTCTAAAATAGTTCCTGGCATATGGTAGATGCTCAATAAATATCTGTTTGATAAACTAATTCTCACTAATCATCTTGGAAATAAACTTTAAATAGGAAGACTCCAATTCTCTCATATTAAATTGGCAAAAATTAAAAACAATGGTACTGGCAGGAAAACAAAGAAGCTGGAATGCTTGGACATTGGAAGTAAAATTAAATGGCACAACATTTTGGGGAGAAATTTTGGCAGTATTTATCAAAATTTGAAGTGCACAAATCCAACAATTCTACTTCTAAATATCATAATAAAATATTGACATTTGCCATTTGAACAAAGATATAGAAAGATGTTTTCAACATTATTTAAAGATAGTTAGACATTCTCCTATACATTATTTGTTATAAGGAAAAAAATTCCTAAATGCCCTTCTAAAATGAAATGATTAGTAACTGAGACCATCCATACCATGGACATTAAGCAATTGTTATAATGAGGGATATACATATGTGCCATCATGGAAAAATCAAGTGACAAAATCAAGTTGCAAAAAAATATACTATATGCACTGTATGTGGTGTGTGTCTGTGTGTCTGTGTGGTACATGCACAAAATTAGACAAGGAAATATTTATGCCAATTCCTTCTCAGTAACTATCCCTAAGAGTTTTGCGGCAGGCTTGAATTTTTTTAAAAACTTTTTGCACTACATATTCTCTATATAAATTTTTATAATAACACATTTCTTTTATGAGGAAAAACTGATTAGAAAAAGTAAAACTTAAAGAGAAGGTAGTCTCACTAAACTGATTCAGATTAAAGTATCTTTGATGTAAAATGTCTTAAGGTATTTAACACAAGGTGTTATCCTTATGCTGGGCATACTTGCATTTAAAACAGTTTTTCTTAAGCCAAAGAAATAAAATGCTAATGGAAGAACCTCAGCAAGAGTATTTCCACTACAGAGGGCTTCCTAGAGCATCTCACAATAGATCATGAAGACAAATGCAGTATCTGCATCAGTCAAAGGACAGTCTAGAGGGATCTCTAAGTCTTCTGCCACCCCCAAATCCTAGCCCACTGGTTGGCAAACTATTTAAGGTTTTGGATAGAGATTTTAGGATTCATAACTAGAATTCAAATGACTAAAAATACATATAAAAAATTTTCCTCTTTCTTCTCTTTAATCTTCTTAATACCTTGTGCCTACTTTGATTGGACAGCCTCTTTGGTTCCACTGCAGCACCGGTCAATGAATGGATTTGCATATGTACCACACTGACTCCATACTATACACAAATTGCCTCATAATGTGTTCCTTTAGATCCAGAATAGCAGATCCTCTTATTACTTTCTCATTTTTTTTCAGAAATAAAACTTATCAGCAGTAGAATTTCTCAGATGTTTTGCTAGAATAATGGAGATGACTAACTGTAATCCAGCTAACATCACTTGAAAATAACTCAATGCACATACCCTGCAAATTGCCTCATAATGTGTTCCTTTAGATCCAGAATAGCAGATCCTCTTATTACTTTCTCAGTTTTTTTCAGAAATAAAACTTATCAGCAGTAGAATTTCTCAGATGTTTTGCTAGAATAATGGAGATGACTAATTGTAATCCAGCTAACATCACTTGAAAATAACTCAATGCACATACCCTTCTGACCCTCAATCAACAGCAACATGTCCATATGGTAGAGGTTGCATATTAACACAGTGGTTAACACTCAGCACAAAATTATAGGGTATACTTCAAGCTGAAAATAACAGGAAAGAGAATTAAAAGACCAATACAATGTTGAAAATGGTATAGATGGAGAACAGAATGTTGAATAATAGGACAGAAAAAAACAATAGTGGAAGATGTGCTCAGTAATACACCAGAGGAGACACTTGGGAATGTACGGGAAATAACATAATCGTACAGAATGAAAATAGAAATATAACAAAATGAGGTAAATATGATACTGTAAATAACACCAAAATTTGCTAGACTTAGGAACTCAATGAGAGTATGGCACACAATTATTTTTGAAAGAAACCAATTTGATAATAAAAAGGAGATAGTCTTGGAAAAAGGAAAAATCTTATTCATGAATGTTCATTGTGGCTTTATAAATAATAGTAAAAAAATAGACAAAAACCCTGATGTCCTTCAACAGGAAAATGGATAAATAAACTATGCTCTATTCATACAATGGAATATCACTCAGCAATAGAAGGATAACAAGGATGAAATTTTAAAATATTATCTGGAATGAAAGACAACACAAACAAGTACATACTTACTATATGATTCCATTTATACAAAATCATAAAACAGGATAAACTAACGTAAGATGATACAAAACAGATGCACAGTTACTTCCAGTGGGGGCTGGGATTGGAAGTGGAATGGGCCACCGCGATGGGCAGAAGGAAGCTTTCCGGGGTGGTGGAAGTATCTGTGTCTTGATACACACCGGTCAAAACACACACTTACCCTCTGAGCATTTCACCGTTTGAAAGTTATACTTCAGTTTAAAAACCACAGAGGTATGGTAAGGTAGAATGATGATTTCAACTGTGAAAATACCTTAGAAAAATTTCATTCGACTGAAAGAACATCTAAAAAATTCCACTGATGGCACATTTATACTTGAAATTGTAAAGAAAGTAGGGAAAGGACCGAATTCTGAAAAATATGAAGTTATTTGTTAGTAGTACAGATGTGATGAGAACATTGGCAGAAAGAAATTTGGGTGGAATTAACTGAAATTCTGTCCTCCTAGAGTCCTACTTTAGTGGAAATATATGGTCACTATTTTTCCAACCCCCAAACTTTTGATTTGCTAAAACTAGTATGGTTAAAATAAAAAGAACCAAATTTCCTTTAAAGAAGAAGGAGGAGAAACAGGAGGAAAAGGAGGAGAAAATCGTGATCTCAGAGAAAAAAAGGATATAAAGAGGCCCTCAAAAAATAAGAGTTTGGAGGATGATACTGAGAAAGAACAGTGTGTCTAATAGCATAATGAGGAATGATACTAAGTTGAATTATTTAATGTTTCTTCCCTCAAATCTTTAGGGAAACATCCATCTCTCTTTACATCACTGTGTTATTGGAGCTGTATTTGGATACTGTGTTCAGAGACTGAGTCTCCTTCCAAGATGGAGATGGGTCAAGAGTGGGGACCACCCCTGGTGGTTCAGCTCCTCTAGGTTTCTCCTCAAGGTCCTTTAGAGTTTGTGACAGACACAGAGGGCTGAGCTAGACTTGCATTCTAGATTTCAAAAAAGCAAGTTCCAAAAGGGCCAGAGAAACCCATAGACTAAACCTCTTAAGAAGGACTCTGAGATGTAGGCTCCCCTAAAAAGGAATTCTTATCCCCAAATTATGGGAACCCCAAAGCGGATTCAATAGAAGAAAGTTTCAAAGAAGGGCTAATGGGGTTGCACAGGGAGCTCTCCAGTGAGCACTTGCTTTAAGGACGTGCACATATTTAGAAAGAGGGAAAAAGAGCCAAGAGCAAATATATTAGTGACTTCAAAATGGCATTATAATAATATTATGAGGGCTAAATCTTAAAATAAACTGAGCCTGTGAAAATGCTAAAGAAAGCCAAAGGAGGAGAAGGGGCACTTTGAAAGTTTATGGCAAGAAAAATAAATGAAGGACTCGATGACTCTTCAGCTTGAGCAAATAGAATAATGATATATAAGGGTAAGAATGGCAATGATAATTTGAGTTAATATTTATTGATTATTTTCTAAATGGAAGTTACTAAGTCAAGCATTTTGCATTGACTTTTTTATATGATGCTTACAAGAGCGTTGTGAGGCCAGTACCATTATTAGCCTTGTTTTAGGCTCAGATGAAACTGAGGTTCATAAAGGCTAAGTGCCTTTGTCTGGGTCACATAGCTAGCAGGGACAGGGCCACAGTCTGAATGCAGAGCTTGCCCACTTCGGCAGCATGCAGTAATTTACCTTTCAAACTCTCATTGTTGCTATTATTACTGAAATCCTGTTCTACATCTGAAAAGGGTAGAAACAACTTAGTTGAGAGGGAATCAAGAATCTAAAGCAGGCAAAGAGATCACATAGTTTTTCAAAATAAAATTGAGCCTCTTGCTCCATATAAATTACAGCCAAGAATAGAGAGGGAATTGATATACCAATGCCTCAACAACTGTTGAGATGGGAAAGGAGCCACAAGTTTGCTGTTGCCCTTTGGTATACAAATAAAATTATTCAAGTCCTCGCCCCATGAGGCCGTAGAAGGCCCAGCCCCTGGGAAAAGGTATGAGGTCTCCCCCAGAGAGCCAGTGCAGGGCCTTGGGCATGTCCCATCATCCTCTGGAGTGCTGCTCCAGCTGACCCAGGTGCACCTATCTCCTCAGGCCATGCCACTGCAAGATTGTGCACAGGATCCCCATCACCTTCCCACCAACCTTTATTCCTGAAGGCACTGTCAACAGGAGGCTGCTGCTGCCAAGCCATAGAAGGTAATTGACTGTACTAAAGGCTCAAGGATACCATAAAGAATCTACACTGCATGAAAAGAAATTTAAAATGGTCAGGAATGACAACTTGCTTTCTTCAGAGGGTCCTTTACGCTGGAACAGTGTTTAAAAACATGAGTTCTAGAGTCAGATTCTAGAGCTGACTCCTGGCCCTGTCACTGTGACTTGAAGCCAGTTTCTGCCAGCTCAGAGCCTCATTTTCTTCATGTGTAAAATGGGGATAATAGTGTGGCTTACTTTACAGGGATCTTGTAAAGATCTTATGAGATCTTTGTAAGATCTTATGGGATGTTTCATCTGAAGTATTTATATGGCATCTGCATCTCATAGCATTGCCATACACAAAATAAGCACTCAACAAATATGAGTTATTTATGTTATTTCCAGGTCCTAAGAGATCCACATCTCCAGATCTAGAGCCGCACTGTCCAATATGGTAGCCAGAAGCCACTTATGGCTGTTGATCATGGGAAACGTGGCTAAGCCAATATGAGAAGTGCATAAGTGTAAAATATATACAAATACAAAACACACCAAACCCCCCCAAAAAAAGAATTTAAAATAAAATATTTCCTTCGTTACTTTTATACTGATTGTATGTTGATATGATAATATTTTGGATATGTTGCGTTAAATAAAATATATTATTGAAGTTAATCTCACCTATTTCTTTTTTTAAAATACTTTTCATTTATTTTGAATAAGTAAAAACAGGCACGTGTATGACAACTTTAATAATCTTTATCTTTTTCTTTTTGCATTTTTTAACGTGGCTACTAGAAAATTTAAAATTACATACGTGGTTCACATTTGTGACTCACATTAAATTTCTCCTGAACACTGCTACTCCAAGTGTGGCCCATGGGACAACAGCACAGACACCTCGTGGGAGGTTATTAGAAATGCAGGATCTTGAACCCATCCCAGATCTACTAATTCAGAATCTGCATTTTTAAAGATTCCCAGGTAATTTACATGCTCATTAAAATGAGAGAAGCACTATTCCAGAGGAAAGATATGTTCACCTCCTCCATTATCTGTATGGCAGAGGTGGGAATCCCTTTTACTTTACTGAATAAAGAAGTTTAGGTTCTATCTGCCCAACCTCCTCCTTTTTCACACTCTGTATGATTAGAAGGCCCATTAACATTTCCACTCCCTACCTTCACTCAAAGGAACTCTGATCCTTCAGGCTTCTCTAACAGATTATCTGGGGCCTT
>NW_007732762.1:63667-65263 GCF_000696425.1 Galeopterus variegatus
CTACCTTCACTCAAAGGAACTCTGATCCTTCAGGCTTCTCTAACAGATTATCTGGGGCCTTACTACATGAAGAATTCAGGGTGAGGAAGTAGAGAGAAAAAAATAAACCAATTTTGAACTGTTGTTCAAAAAGGAAAAGAGAGTGGATTCCACAGTGTATTCAGTGTGATAATAATCTCCAGAAAAAAAAATCAATGGTGTATTTTAAAATAGACGGTAATCACACAGAAATCATACTTCATTATGAGATGATTAGAATTTGTTAAGCATTCTTTATGATGAAAGAGTATGAAAATACGACCCATGAGGAAAAAGTTGAAGACTGGGTGTTTGGTATAGAGAGAAAATGTAGAGAGGGCAGTGTATCTGTCTTTAAATTTTTGAAAGGTTTTTATATGAAAAATAGATTAATTTTATGCAGCTCGTAAGCACAGAACTGGGAGAAATGGATAGAAATTAACAAGAGTCAATTCAATATAAAAGAAAAGTCTGTATAATAATTGCAGCTTTGTAGAGTAATGAATTACTTATCACTAGCATGCAACCTGAAACTACACTCTGGGACTACTCAAGAGGAAATCACTATGTTTCAGAGACGTTTGCACCAGACAATCAATCCAGCCCCTTTCAAACTGTAGACAATATGATTCCACTATCTCAGTTAGTAAAAATAACAAGAATGGTAACAACAGTGCTAAGATTATACACTGACTTCTAGCCTTTACCTGAAGAAAAGCGTTAGTTTAGAGCTGAAAAATACACAAGAAAAGGGTTAGTTTAGAGCTGAAAAATAGTTACTTAACATTGGATACAGTTAATAAATATATTGATACTATGTAATATGAACACAACTAAGGTTTCCTTACCTTACCAATAGAAAAGGTCTAATCCATTACTCTCTGTTCAAAAGAAACATTCCCCCCAAACAAATACACACATGGTTTCTTTAAAAAAGGAGGTGGGATTGGGGAAGGAGTGGGGATTACAGTAATTATGAAGATTGAAATAATAATGCAGTACCGTCCTTTGTACAAGTGACATGGGGCCACATATGCTATTAAAACATATTAATAAATTAGCCATGTATTATGTGTCTTTTCAGTGACTGTACCATTCCAGGCCCTGCAAACAGCTTTACCTGCCCATATCCAAAATTAGTTATGGAACATCATGCATCTGCCAGTTCTGTGCCGAGCCCCTTATTCTCTCTTTCCCTCACTCCCCAATGCAACCTTCTCCCGATGTGTCTCCTTGCTTGAGTTCCAAAGGACCTCCTGTTTTTCCTGACTTTGACAATCCCCTGGATAAATATCAGAACTCTCAGATATATTCTGATATCTATCCTGTAACATAAAATTACAAATATGCTTGAATAAAAATCTCTTTCACCCCCTATATTTTCCCCCAAAATGCTCACCCATATTTTTGTTTGGAAACAATGAGGTACTCAGTTAGGATCCCCTCATCCCAAAATGTAAATGGCCAAAATGTGGGTAATAAATGCTTATAATTATAGATGGTATAAGAAAGCCACTGTGCAAAGCTGAGTTAAATAGTATTACATGATGTTCAAAATAGGATTCAAAAAAAAAAAAA
>NW_007732762.1:66210-70008 GCF_000696425.1 Galeopterus variegatus
GGTCACAAAAAAAAGACAAAAAGACAAAAAAAATAAATAAATAAAAAGAAAGAAATCAGACCAGTGAGTGAATTAGTGGTGGTAGTGGGGGCAGGGGGATCAGTGTAAGTTAGTAGAGGAGATACATGTTTTGAAAGCTCATGAGCTTTCAGGTCAGGGTAATGGATGGAGAACCTGCCAAGGTGTTAGAAGTTGAAGATCTGGGGCCTAGGTCAACAACTGACCAACTTTGAGAAGTCGGGCAGGTTACTATGACTGCGGGTCTCAATTTGCACTCTTAGGATAAAAATATTGGATTATGTCAATCTCTCCTAACCTTCCCCCTTGGTCTTGTTATACAATTTTTTTCAAATTTCCAGGTCCCAGACTAGACCTCATTGACTCATAATCTTCAGGAGAGGAGCCCAGGAAGCATTATGTTTAACAAAAACCAAAGGTGATTTGTTTCACTAGTGTTGTTGATAATTACTGATTAAATGATGCTTAAATTTCCTCTCAGTTTCAAAGCCCCATTTCATTAACTCTTGGTTCAAATAATAGTTCCTCTTAACCTAAACAGATAAATGTAGAAAGATATTATTAAATCAACAAATAATTACAGAGTTTATTGTAATGAAGTTATCAGTCTTAAAAACTATAGATGTGGTTGTAAGCTTTTTCTAGTCTACAGTATACAACGTCATGAATTTGACAGTATATCCTATCAACAAGAAAGAAAATTACAGGTACAGAATTTTTGGAAAATAAAGTATCTATTGTGATCCCAATTCATGCTTATTCAACAAAAGAAGACATTACAGATAACAAGAAAAGAGACAAAATTCCTATCAACAAGAAAGAAAATTACAGGTACAGAATTTTTGGAAAATAAAGTATCTATTGTGTTCCCAATTCATGCTTATTCAACAAAAGAAGACATTACAGATAACAAGAAAAGAGACAAAAAGTATATAAATTTTTTTTCAGAACATAACTAATTTTACATTTACATTTCCCTATATCAAATAGTGTTTAGTACACTACATTAAAACAGTACTTAGCACACCTATGAGATAAGAATGAATACATTTTATTATCCCCACCTTTAGAAAGGACAAATTGAAGCCAAAATTGGGTAACTTGCCCACCCAAGATAAGCATCACCATGAGTGGCAGACAGAATTAGAATTCCGTTCACCTAACTCCCAATTCAGTGTTTCTTCCTACTTACTTCCATTTTGTCAAAAAGTTATCTCTACTTATGAATATTTCAAAATATCCATAATGAAAGTTTTTTTTAAGTGTCAATAGGTATACAAATGTGTTATGAGCAACAATATTTATGGTGTGCCCCCGTAAGTTAAGGCACATATTCCTCTCCCTTAAAGGACTGGAGCCGAGTTGGGGTATGCAGCCTATGTATAAAACATGAACCTCCTCAGCACGGTGAGCAGATATTAAATATCAGCTGACTGATATATAGAGAGAATAAAGGCAAAAGGGCCATGAGAGCAGGCAGAGTTACAGGAAATAAGCCAACTTCTTCTCAGGGAAAAAGCAAGAGCAACAAAATTATTGTTTTTTAAAAACCCATGATAATAGAAAACTATGTTTTATTCCATTCATCATTTTCACCTTCTAAAATATTATGAGATAAATATTTCTAGCTTTCTGAGATCACATATATCCCGTTTAGCTTCCTTTGTGTAATTTTCAGGAATTAAAAAAAGTCGTGTTACCGTGAGATCAATATAAGACAATTCACCTACAGATGCAAACCTTTAATTGTTTGGAGTAGAATTTCCAGAATATCAGCTCTGCAGGCCAAAAATTGAGGCAGGACCATTTTATTTCACATCTCAAGAGTTCCTGCAGCAGAAGCCATCTATTACATACTTATCTCTCCATCTTTAATAAATTCTCCTCATAACTTGTTGGAGGAACCTTCAAATCAATACCTCAATACTTCTACAATATCCATTTGATTCAGGGAAATGTAATACATTTCCAAAAAAGAGTATGGTGACTTTCTAAATATATGTTTTGTGTGTATATAGTTTGACAACAATAATTGCCTTCTGTGTATTAACACCACAAAGTAATATATCTAAAATCTTTTACATGTGATATTGTTTTGGAGGATTGTGGGAATTTTATTGTTTCATATAGTAGAGATAGTAGTTCCTGATTAACACCAGCAGATCACTCACCATATACAATTGTTATAGTTACATTTTTCATAGAAAGGGGTATATTAATGTGTATGTGCGTGCGTGTGTGCGTGCATGCATGTGTGTGTATGTGCGTGCATGTGTGTGTGTGTGTGTGTGTGTGTGTGTGTGTGCGAGTGTGTATGTTGTTGGGAGATGAAATTCCACGGGCCCGTCATATTTCAGCACTTCCTGTGATCAGAGATACTGACAGCTTTTGTTCCAGACTATCTTTTCAAGAATGTTTGTATGGCAAATAGCCTGGGAAGGGAGATATAATGTTATCCGCTGGGCTAAAGGTTGTACAGGTTTGTTTTGTTTTGTTTTGTTTTGTTTTTGCTTTTGGCCTCCTTATAAGAGACTGGGGTTTCTAAAGCTCAGTGTCCCTCTCCTGTCTTATAACCCATTCACTATGTGTGCAGGCACCACATAGCCCTCATTGTGTTTCACTGTTGGAACTGGGGTTCAAGAAACTGGTATAAATGATGACACGTCAGCCACTGACATTGCTGTGATTAATGAAATGCGCTTTGTCTCTGACCAAGGGGACTCATAGCTTCTGCCTGCATCTATGAAAGAGTGGCAGACAAACATGCTAGTTCACAGGTAGGGTAATATCTTAGGCCCTTTACAGTTCTCCATATGTGTGTATACCAGTTATTCACATCGGTGCTTACAAATAGCTCTTCCTACAATGGCTTTGCACAGTTCCTTTAGAATTCCTTGTCTCTCAACTCTCTACCTGTGTTCTGAGAAATCTTGGAGAGTCATTTTATGACTATTCATTTCAATTAAGTAACTTAGTCCTGGGAAAATTCTTTGAAAAAGTCAAAACTTTTTTCATGTGTGCTATTATACTTATTCCCAAACCCTCAACTCTACCACTTTTTCTGTATCAAACTGTTGCAACAGTCTGAAGACTTTTTACATTAAAATCAACTGAAATGCTTTGAATGGGATGTTGATGTGTGAATTCCAAGCACAGTAACAAATCTGTTATCAATCTATTCTGAATGCACAACAAAGTTTGAGAACTCATAGAGTAATTTCTTGTTCTCAGTGATTAATTAAGCCCAAGTAGATGTTACCTGATAAAGAGCTTAAGGAGTGACCCCTCATACATACCCCACACCATGTGCAAGGGAGTACAGTGTCCAGGCCTGTGCCTGGGTCATGCCCTATTGACTATTAAACATTTTTAATTCTACCTTTTTCTAGAGAGAACAGGTCACATAATCTTATTACTGAAAGAAACTTTTCTGTGGGATCATATTCTTTCTAATTTTACAGATGAGGAAGTATTTTCATTTTAATGGAAAATTTAAAGGACATATTCTTTTCCTCTTCTAGGCTTCTTACAATTTAATCTTACATTTGAGAAACACTTTTTACATACATGGAATATAACATTCATCATATTATACTCATGTAACTTCTTTTTATGTTTCTCTCTCCAAATTGACTTTGATCTGACCCTTAAGGCTGATCTGTTCATCCCTCTGTCCCTACTATTTGACATCGTGCATAGCCTATGGCAGGGCCTCAATAAATGTGTGAATACATGAAAAAAAAAGACTTTAGTGCTTAGAAAATGTTTTTTTTTTTTTTC
>NW_007732762.1:70929-72088 GCF_000696425.1 Galeopterus variegatus
CCACCGGGCCGGCCCAGAAAATGTTTTTTAAAGAGATACTTTGTGCTTATTGAGTACTTATTCTGTGGCAGGCACTGTACTATGATTTTTCCTCCCTTTACATATGGAACATCTCATTTAATCCTGACATGTCTGTTGCTATCTCCATTTTACAGATTAGAAAACTATAGGCTTAAAGAGGGTGTGTTACTTGCACAACATTGTACAGCTAGAAAATGGGGGAGCTTGTGCTCAAACCTGGCAGTCCCCACTTCAGAGCCTAGATTCTTATTTACTAAGCTAATCAGACCTCCGTACCCCATATCACACCACATAATCCATACAGTCGTAAAAACTAACTTCTAGTTTAACTTTAATAAATCCCAAGTACTCATTTATTTCTCAGAAAAAAGGAAAGGCGTTTTGGTAGACAGAACAATGGCCACCCAGATATGTTTACATCTCACTTCCTGTAACCAGTGAATATGTTAAGTTACCCAGCAAAGGGGAATTAACATTGTACGTGGAACTAAGGTTCTTAATAAACTGACCTTTGGATGGGGAGATTATCCTATCCTGGATTGTCTGGGTGTACCAATGTAATCACAAGGGTTCTTATAATGGAGGGAGGCAGAAGAGTTATAGTCTGAAACAGATTTGAAGGTGTTGTGCTGCTGGCTTTGAAGACAGAGGAAGAAGAGCCATGAGTGAAAGAATAAGGGAACCTATAAAAGCTGCGAAAGGCAAGGAACATATTCTCCCCCAGAGCCTCCAGAAGAAACACAGCCCTGCCAGCACCTTGATTTAGCCCAGTGAGAGCCATTTTGGACATCTGACCTCCATAAGTGTCAGATAATAAATTTGTGTTATTTCGAGCCATAAATTGGTTGTAATTTGTTACAGCTTCAATAGGAAATCAATACAGGGGTGTAATAGAAAATAATGCCTGTGGAAGAGACAGCTAGCTGTCCCTCAAAGATGTCTGATCTCCTTCCAAAGTGTACAGATGTTACTAGAAAGTAGCTACTGAGCCACAGGCCACACTTTTTAGGAACCTCTAATGTCATTCCTCAGCATCGAGACTGCACGGCAATGACTAGTCTCCTCAGTGGAGGACCCTGGATGTTCTGAGTCAAGCTATTTAAGTTCTGGGCCATAATCCCTGAGGTCTCTGCTGCCT
>NW_007732762.1:73181-73918 GCF_000696425.1 Galeopterus variegatus
TGGATGTTCTGAGTCAAGCTATTTAAGTTCTGGGCCATAATCCCTGAGGTCTCTGCTGCCTGGATAATGCAATGCTATCTCCTAGCCATAAAAATAAAACTCATGCACAGAAAGGTTAACTAACTTGCCCAAGGCCACACAGTGTGGCTGGGACAGCATGAGTGTAAAGACACTTGGAGCAAGTGTGGAGGGTAGGAGGGGCCGGATCACACACAGCCCAGTGAGTGATGTTAATAAGTATGAGTTCTGGGGAAACCACTGAAGTCATTGTGCATGGGAATGATATGCTCAGATAAGCTTTCTTGTAAGATTGCTTTAGCAGCAGTATGGAAGAAAAAATAATTACTATTATAGTTAAGTGCTTATTATATAAGGCTCTGTTCTAAATGTATGTGTGTATGTGTGTGTTCATTAATCCTCACAGCACTTCTACGAGCTAGGGATTATCATGATGCCCATTTTACAGATGAGGAAATTGAAGGTAAAAAAAGATTAATAAACTTGTCCAAGGTTACACAGCTTATAAGTGATAGAGTGAGGATCCGGATAGAGGTAGTATGTCTGCAGAGCCCATGTGCTGAACCACATAAATCATGTCCCTCTATTTATAAAGGAGAAAGAGTGGAAGGAGGGAAGTCAGTTAGGAATCTATTATAATAGTCCATATGAGAAATAGTGCTAGAAGTGGAGATAGATGGAAGTAAATAAACAAAATAGACAAATTGAATTTGGAGGTA
>NW_007732762.1:75143-76377 GCF_000696425.1 Galeopterus variegatus
GATTGATTTGCTAGAGCAGCTCCCAGAAGTCAGGGAAACACTTACTTATGTTTACCAGTCTATTGTAAAGGATATGACAAAGGATACAGATGAAGAGATGCATAGGGCAAGGTAGAGAAAAGGGGCACAGAGCTCCCATGCCCTCCCCAGGTGCACACACCCTTCAGCAACCTCCATGTTTTCAGCTTGATTTAGCCATTTCACAATGTATACATAAAACAAAACAACATGTTGTGTGGTATAAATTCATACAAATTTTACTTGTCAATTAAAACAATAAAAAGAAAGAAAAGAAAAGCAGATTTTAAAAGAATAAAATAAGCTATAATATATATTCCATGTATAAACACATAAGATCTTGGAATCAGAAGTTGCATCACAATTCAGCTGGTTTTCCAGCTTCTTTCTCTTAAGGGAGGAATTGACCCTTTCCCCAATGTGCCTGAGAAAATGACCAGAAGACACAAGGAGTCATTTAACTATTCTTAAGCACATGTAGTTCTTACTAAGTGACTGTTCCCTCTTGAGAACAGAACCTGATGAGAAGTTTAAACTAGAGCATGGAAAAACAGCAAAATACTAGAGTAAGTTGGTGAGAATGATATGAAACTTTCCTGCAGGAAGTTTTGGGCAATAGGTAGATATTTCTTGCCAGTGCATTCACGTATTTAACTAGGCTGAAGAAATAGATTTGGAAGCAACTTCATTTCAGAAATTGCATTGCCAAGAAGAACCTCATTACCTCTTGGCTAGGTGTTTGAGAAGAACCCAGTACAACTCACAGAATGAAGGTGAGCAAGACACTCATATAAAGATTGTAAAAGCACTAGTCTCAGCATGTTTCTTCAAGTGCAATCTTCTACCCTGAAAAAGACTATGTAACTGTTCATTAGTGAAGTGCAGGTGTAAGTGAACAATTGGAATAAAGAGGTTTATTCCAAAAAACAATTGGTCCCAAAGTGAAAAGAAACACCTAAAATGGAAAAGTAAGACCACATGCATGAGTTTATGTTCACTTGTTCAAGAAACATCTAATGACTTCTTGTCTACCTTTTGCCAGGCAATGTGCTAACTGCTGTGAAGTCTACCACAATTACTAAAACTGTTCTTGCTTTCAAGAGTTATGCAACATGAAAGAAGAAGGGAGGAGAAGAAACAGAAAAATCAAACTATGAGGAAGAGGAAATATATAAAAGAAGAGGAAGAATAAAAAAGGTTAAGGGAGAAAAAAAAA
>NW_007732762.1:77123-78518 GCF_000696425.1 Galeopterus variegatus
GAGGAAGAGGAAATATATAAAAGAAGAGGAAGAATAAAAAAGGTTAAGGGAGAAAAAAAAAAGAAGGACTATGGAGGAGGAAGAGAAATAAAAGTTATTGTTTACCACTTTCACATACTTCCAGCCCATATTATGTCTCATCTATTGCAAAAAGTCCTTAAAAGAGTGTCTCTCATTCTTTCTTTTAACACATATTTATTGACCATTGTTGTAGCTGAAGTCCTCTAGAAAGTGGAGCTTATAATGAGAACGCGAGTGTCAGTGCTGTGTTTGGGAGGTGCGAGGCAGGTGGCAGTGAGGCAACAGCAGGAGTAAAGCAGAGGCCGTACGAGGCAATGCTGTGTGATGACTACCATTCAACAGCAAACCATAAGACACACAGCAATCACTGGGCAGATTTGTGCTTTTGGCAAATAGGACTTCCTTAAAAAGATTGCGAGAAGAAACTGCATGTGGGAAGAATCTACAGGTGCAGTGAGAATAGCCTGGCTCCCTCCTAATTCTTGTTTCCATTATTCAAGGTTCACTCCACAAGGAGTCAAGTCCCCTACACATCCAGGCCATATCCTCTAGATTGCAATATCCAGCCCCTTGGTTGCAATACCCAGCCCCTTGGTTGCTACTCAGGAAGCCAGATCCCATGCAACACAACATGGTGTTTTATCCTTCATTAACAACTCATAAGAAGATGAAGTGGTTAAACTGTAGATCATCAACCAAGAGAAAGAAAGAAGGTGGTAGAAGGAATATGAGCAGGTGCACAAAGCTTGAATTCAATACAAGAATCTTTTATGTTCCACAGAGTGTGCCAAGTCCTGGGGAGACAATACTGAACAACACAGATGTGGTCCCTGATCTCAGAGACTTGCACAGCAGCCTGGTGAACAGTGCACACAAACAAGCAATCACAGTGCAGTGTGACTGAGTGCTATAGTGACTGAGGAGCACAGACATCCATGTCATCTCAAAGCCTTCCCAGAAGAGACGATTTTTAATCAGGTGATAGGTCTGAGCCAGAGAGTAAGCCTGTGATGGTGGGAGAAATGAGGGTGACTTTATGAGAGTGGACAGTGGTCAGAGACTGGCTCCAAAGGCCTAAACTGTGGAAGATGTTCAGAAGTGTTGGAGTTCAGAGTGCTGGACAGAAATGGAGAGGTTAATAGTCCACTTCCTACTATCTCATGGTTTAATCATCAAAAGGCCTAAAAATACAGCCTACAATTCTACTGTCTACCCTGAATCCACAGGTCTTACCTTCCTCACCCTATATTTATGTCCAGCTTGACTGCTGGTCTTACTTAACACGTTCTGTGTCTTCACTCACATGGCTTGCTTCACCTGGGATTCTGCCCGCTTCACATGAACACCTGTCTAAATCATGCCCTCCCTTTCAGG
>NW_007732762.1:79914-82733 GCF_000696425.1 Galeopterus variegatus
TGAGGGTTGCGATCCGTTGCCGGACACGAAGAAAGACAAAAAGGAAAAAAAAAAAAAGAAAGAAAGTGATGTGTTGTTATGGGAGTATGGATTTAGCAGTACAGGATTAGGAGAGCTGAACTATTACTGGTAAACCACTGGGAAAATCCAAATTCATACCTAATTCTAGGTCCTTTGACAATCTCCTTCCTCTGTGATGCCACATGCTTTGGTTTCAGTAACATAAAATGGAATTATCAATTTAGTTATATCAGTTTTGAGGAAATATATAACACATTGTGTAGAGGAGAACAAGTTCTCTTCTTCTTTGGGAGATCAAATTAAACAAGACCCACATGTCATCCAAAAAGCCTGTTTTTCCACAAGCCATCTACTTTTCCCTGAAGCAACCTCTGCTCAGTGCTAAGCTTTCTTCTCAAATATCCTGCCTCTCTCATTTGTCGAAGGCAGCTCTTTCCTGCTCTCATTTAAATCATGTGAATTATACCTTGAGCTAAATAAATTAGGAAAATTTTAATGTCAAGAACAGCCTGATAATTTAATGAATGCTCAAAGTACAAACTCTTCAATATTTTTGCTAAGCACAGTAATTCAATAAACATTTGCAAATCGCACTAAGATAAGTTTGTTACTCTTGATTAAGAAAATCACTAAACTTAGATACAAATGCAATCAAACAGAACTAGTAGACACCAATTTCAATTTGGACTCCTGGTGACCTAGTTGTCTGTAAGTATTTAATGTTTTTTTCTCCCCACTCCTTTTCTAAACTTTTGTCAGCTTTATACTTTTGGAGAGAATATTTAAAATATATTCATACATATGTGTTATATGGTCTACGTTTGCCTCTGCAAAAAAGTAGGGATTAAACAATGGGATATGCAGTGTTACTTTCACCAACTTTCCTACTTCCTTTCATTTACAGGCAATGGTTTGGGAAATAAAGGTGCCCACGCCCAGCCTATAGCAGTGTGATGTTCTAAGTATTCTCACACAAGGAGATGGAGCCGACACTAGAGATCTGGAGCACCTGTGGATCTAGGATACTGTATCAATAACCTATGGACAAACAGACTCTCAAATCTCAAACTGTATTCTAGACAACTTATAGGCTCAACATATATGCAAAGAGATAATGCAGCCTAATGGAAAGATCCCCAAGAATTTGACTAAGTTCCCTTCTCCCTCATCTTCCTCTTCCTTTTTCTTCCCTTCGTCCTCCTCCTCTTCTTTCTCTTCCTCCTTTTTTCCTCCTTCTCCTCCTTAAGGACATACGAGTGATCACCTGCCTTCCCTCCAACCTCCTCGCCCCTTTCATCACTGCCTGTTTCACAGCGGAGATCCCAAAGACCTGCCTGTTGATAATCGCCTTCGGGTCCTCTTTGCTGACTTTCTCCTACACCCATGATCCCAATAATTGAGGATGTTTCCAAGGTAGAAAGATTAAAAGCCTTGAGCCTTATCTCTCTCAGCCTCATGTGAACTGTCATCAAATATCCTGTTATTAATTAGCAAAGATTATTTCATTCAGTTATCTCTGCTTCTCTGTTAGCATAAAGCAAGAGAAAATTCCATAACCCCATTTAAACAGTCTCATTTCTCCTCTAAGGTTGACACTAAGGGGAGGTCTTAGCACACTACTTTCCTGACAACTTATTCTCACACCCAAATGAGTTTATTGACTTTAAAAACAATTTCTAAAGACAGGTAAAGGACATTTCCAATCCCTTAAATGACAGTGGAATATCTCGTTCAATGGCCCCTTAAGAAATCTGTTCATCTGTTCTGAATGTAAATTATTTCATATCTCAAAAACTTTTTGGATAATCAGATAAGTTTGCAAATAAGACATGGCCACTCATGAGAATTCTCTTAGCATACTAACATTTTTACTTTCTTATATAATTCAATGGCCCCTTAAGAAATCTGTTCATCTGTTCTGAATGTAAATTATTTCATATCTCAAAAACTTCTTGGATAATCAGATAAGTTTGCGAATAAGACATGGCCACTCATGAGAATTCTCTTAGCATACTAACATTTTTACTTTCTTATATACAGCTGAGACACAAGATTTCTTCTCTGTTTAAATGCCTGCAGTGGGGGCAAAAAGGGTGCAGCAGGTACCCATACTCTCAAAAATAAAGTCTTAACTCCAGAATAGCCCAGAAGGCCTAGTTTTCCAGCATCACTGTAACTTCCTATTCCCTGAGTTCTCCTCACACCAGTGCGCACGCCACCACCAAACATGAACACTTCCATTCCTTCTCCTGTGTCCTCCCTGCTTAGAACATTCTTTCCTAGTTATCCTCCAAACTCCCTTCAAGCTGTACCTCCTTTCTGAATATTACCCTCAGGCATCATTAAATGGTTTTAAACATGTTATGTGTGCAATGATCACAAGACTTAAGGCACTATAGCATAATTATTCGTTCAAGTGCTGTTCCAATTAAAAGACTCTACATTGTTGGGGGACGCCTTTATAACAGCAGTGCCCAGTACATAGACTAAAACACAGCTGGCATATTATTTTTGACAAAAAATGAATGTTTGATTGTCAATTAATTTTACATGTCTTTTAAAATGAAATTAATGAACTAGAAGGCAGGTACACCATTTACGTGGCTTATCAACATTCCTTTCAAGTCAGAATTAAAACCCAGAATTCTTAACATGTTAAGCATTCTCTAATTAGCATTCCAGGACATTCCCTCATCTGTTCATGTATTTCCTTAATGTCAATACCAGGCCCAGCACGATCAACATAATCTTACTGGGGTGTAGGGGGCAACTAACAATTCAAAGCTAAACTGCACCCT
>NW_007732762.1:83069-85811 GCF_000696425.1 Galeopterus variegatus
TCTCTCTCTCTCTCTCTCTCTCTCTCTCTCTGTTAGCTCGCTCTCAATCTCTCTCTTTTTCAGTGGCACCATACAAATGCATTCCCTTTCTGTGCTATTTTGCTTCATATCTGTTGATATATCACTCTCTAGGCCACAAGGTCATACAGGGAACAAATTAGACCTGGTCTTCATTAGAATTTGAAGGTACATTCCTTGTTTCATGTCTTATCTTCTGAGAAATGACCCTTGCATGCAGGTTGAGTGACTTTAATTTCAGCTGAGAAAAGTGCAAGCAGAAAGTGCTCTTACCAAATCCAAGCTTTTAAAGTTTACAGTTAAGCATCACTATTTCTGATGCTTCGTGGTTATAAAAGAGAAACACAATCCTCTCTAAAACAACAACTGCTAACCAAAATCATAAATAGCCCTCCACGTTTTTGCTTTGGCTAATATTCTGATAATACTTCTCATATTGATTGTTATAGCACTATGTTGGCTGCACACTGAACAACAGTAGCAGGTAAATATGCCATAAGTGCCATTATGCTGTTCCTGCAAATACCATGAATTGAGGTCAAATGGGAAATGGGACATCCCCAAGAATAAGCTATCAGCAAAATCATGTCAATATCAGGATTCAGCCTCAGCCTCCAACCTAGGCCAAGAGATTTGGAGGCCCTTAACAGGGAACTGGAATTCTTTTTATTTCTTTTTTTTTTATTCTGGCATCTAGAAATTCTATTGCACTTGATTGCATGCAAAATTCATGGAAATGGAGCTTGTTCTTTTCCCTTAAGATTGTGGATTCCTCTAAGATCAGATTCTTGGAATGCAGAGCAGCTCACTCACAGTAGATAGTGGGATTTTATAGGGAGGAAAAGTCAAGCAATTACTCTCCAGAGAGACAACAAAGAGAATATCCTGTGTCTAAGGGAAAATTAACCTTGTGGGGAAGTCAATTGTGACTGAGAAACGAGTGTTGATAATCAATCCTATTAAAACGTTTTTTTCCTCCAAAATATCTAACATGGAAAAAATAAATAAATAAAACCCAATGTTCACAAAAACTGAAATGCAAGAAAATCGCCAATTTTGGCCTTTATCACTACATGAGCAGAAAAGGTTAGAAATATTTAAATTCTGCCTACTTAATTGGGCAAACTCTCACTGATTCCTTACAGTAGGAATTAAATTGTGCTCTTGTTTTTAACATGGGTCAAGAAGAAATTCTCATATTGCCAGGTTTATCAAGGTGTATCTGTAAATGATAAGAGTAAGAAATGAAAGCATTTATAAGAAAGGGAAGTAATGGGTGAACAATCTTGGTGGTTTGTTTCCACACGAGAGCAAAATGAAACCTTTTATAATAACTACAAAGGTAAGTAGTAAGTTAACAGTGTGCCTTTTATGACAACTATACTATCCAACATAATTTTGCTTGCTGTATTCAACTCTGGACAAGAGCACATAGTCACGTTACACATCGATTTGTTTACATCTTGGCCTCACATCTAGACTATCCCCCTGAGAACTGGACTATCAGATAGACTTAGGATTTTCTAAGTACTTTCTGCTTCCATGGGAATTCAGGTATTAATCTCAAGGTATGACTTGGCATAAGATTTTTTTCTGTATTTTAGGTGCTTGAAACAGATTGCACCAGGGCTTAATAGGCTGCCAAATCAGCAATTAACACACCTTCTCTATTTACAACCCCTCCCCACCATGTAGAATTTAATTCTCAACTGTAGAACATCATCTTTCCACTTTCTTCCTAATTATAATCTGCCTGCCCAGTATGTTTCCATTAAGAATGCTGGAAAGATTAAGAGCAAAGAAACTTTAGAAAGAGGTGAGCCATAAGAAAATCTATTTCTACAAAAGAAAGTTTAGAAAGATGAAAATTTCACTAGCTGATTAAAGTTGAAGCTGAAAATAAGTAGGTCATAATATACCAATTCTACACAATTTTAATTTATGTGTTGATCCCCAAATATCCTAGAACTGTAGACAATAATAAAAGTGGGGAAGAGAGCTGGTGGGATGAAAAGACCACTAAGGTTTAAAAGAATAATCTGGAACTTTTTATTTAAATTCTGTTCCTCCAAATTCAAAGGAGTAAGCAAAGTCACGTTTTGCACTGAAACAGAAAGAAAGTTGTCACTTTCCAAAAGTGAAATTAGGGAAGGAAGAAAATTGAACTATTATTTACTGCTCGGCCCTAAAAAGGAATGAAATCCTATTATTCACAGCAACATGAACGAGCCTGGAAGACATTAGGGTAAGTGAAATAAGCCTGGCACAGAAAGACAAATACCTTCTCTCACATGGAAGCTAAAAGAAAAAAAAAGAGTTGAGCTTATAGAAGTAGAAAGTAGAATTGTGGTTACTAGAGGCTGGGAAGAGGAGGGCAGCGGGGCCTAGGGAGAGGTTGGTTAACAGAAATAAAGTCACAGCGAGGTAGGAAGAATAAGTTCTAGTAGTCTACAGTAGTGCTAGGTATCTATAATTAACAATAATTTATGCTATCTTCTCAAATGACTAGAACTAGAAGAGAGGAGCTCAAATGCTCTCATCCAAAGAAATGATAAATTTTTGCAATGATGAATATGCTGATAACCCTAATTTACTCATCCCATATTGTATACTTGTATTGAAATACAAGTCTGGACCCCATAAATACATACAATCAATACGTGTCAATTAAAAAATAAAAAAACTGTAGCCCTGTAAATGTGCCTCTTTAACTTCAATTGTTGA
>NW_007732762.1:86552-105273 GCF_000696425.1 Galeopterus variegatus
TCAATTAAAAAATAAAAAAACTGTAGCCCTGTAAATGTGCCTCTTTAACTTCAATTGTTGACGCAAAATACTAAGGGGTCCATAAAGATTATCCCATAACGTGCATCATGCAAGGCTGTGGTCATAGATACCCTGGGACTCGAAAAGGCCATGTCATCATACAAAAAAAAGATGTCTAGCATGAAAGGCTTTACAGAATAAAAACGAGGCATTAACATAGCAAGAAAGCTTGCACCTTGCCTTCCTAACTGAAGTACATAGTAGAAATGCGTACGCACAGTTGGCAGCCCAAGGAAACATTCCTGCCTCGACCACTTCTGCAGGGGGACTGCTCATGATCTCCAGTGTGGCTGGAACAGGCCACACATTCTTCTATGAATCAACTGACTTATGTACATCTGAGCAAGTTTCCCAGTCTCTATGTGATCACTAGCCCAAACTCTGAAACAAGGGGACTAGTGCTGAGGTTGTACCTGCCTAATAGAGGGTTTAACAGGGAGGAAGCTACTGCTTTCTCTCCCTCCTCCCCACCCTAATTCTTCAGACAAATTAAAATTTGGCAATAAAACAGTTGATTCTTGACATTTGAAAGAGATATGTCAGTAGAAATTCCTATATTCACAAATTCACAAAAATATATTCTTTTAGAAAAAAAATAATAAAAGGGCTTGCTATTCATTGATAGGAACTGATTCACTCCAGCATACCAGCCCCTTAGCCTGCAGCATTCATTTGTGCTACCACCTTTGGTACATTTTCTCATTTAACATTCACAATGACTCTTTGGAGGCCAATGTTATTATAATTACTACTATTTTTAACTATTCCAAATTGCTTCAAGTAGAAGAACTTGGGGAGGGTTGCAAAAAGTCTGCAGAACAAATATAAAATCTGTGATTGCTAAGGATCCGATGTATCAAGAAGAATACTAGGAGATGGTGCTGGAGTTGATTTCCTTTCCAACTAGTCCCCAGAACTGGCTGCCTACCTTCCTTGGCCCTCTGTGCAGCGGCCGCTGGTATGCTGTGGGCACAGTACACCTCCCGGGTCTGGATCCCACCGCCACAAACAGGTCCTGTCACATGCCAATGGGGGTCCTGCTGCTCGAGGAGGAGAGAGACTTGGCATTCCTTCCACTCAGAGGTTCTCCAGGAATACCTGTTTGTTCGATTTATTTAAAAGAAGAAGAAGAAGTAAGGAAAATATACAGTTCTAAAGGAAACTTAAGTCATGACATCAAGTGTCATAATCTCTCTTCCTAGGGCCAAATCTTTACCTATGGATAAAGAAGTCTACTGGCTTTGAATCATAAATCCCTTTTATTTCCTAGAGAAAATCCAGCTGCCCATCATGGTAATAGATCAGGATGACCACACTGAGGGAAGGTAATGTGGATAAACAGTGGGTACATCTCAGCCTTGAAGCTGGAAGAGACCAAAGAACTAGAGGAAGGAGTTGAAACCCAATGAGCCTAGTTTGTGGCAGGTGAACTTGTCAAGAGGTTTCACTTCACAGACTTCTACATGACTTTCTGTGAGTTGGCCATTCGTTTTTATTAGTAGGGTAGTATATGAATGTGTGAAGTTGAGAATATATTATTTTAAATATACAGAAATGACCTCCAACTTTTCGATCTTCTTGATATAAGAAACTCTTTTACCCATCTGACCCTTGCCATTGGGATAAAGGCATACATAATAAACATGAGTTAACACCATGCCACTGTATATACTGATTAATAGTTTTTTACTTATGCAGCCATGCTGTTATTTAAACTGACTTAAGAATATATCCCCATGGTTTATAACTGGTTAAAAAGCCCTCTAATACACACACACACACACACACACACACACACACACACGGAAAAAACATAAAGGAGCTTGTTTACGGTTAAAAAGCCCTCTAATACACACACACACACACACACACACACACACACACACACACACGGAAAAAACATAAAGGAGCTTGTTTACAACTTACAGAAAATGACATTCATACCTGGAGAGTTATTTCAGAGAGAATTTCCTTTTGTGGGTTATCACAGCATTTCTCAAGCCTACAGCATTAATACAACCTATAGCACTCACATAAATACCAACAGACTTATTAACTTCTGGAACAATAAACGAAACCTAAGAACATTCTCTTATCTGCTGTCCTATTTCAGATTAGAAGAAAAATTTCTCAGCTTTGTGATTGTTTAAGGGAAAAAGAAAAACAACAGCAATAAAAAAAAATCACGTGTCAGCAATAACCTGGCCTTACAGAAAGTAGAGCAAAATTGAAATCCAGTAACAGACATCAAAATAAGAAAGCAAATCTCTAAGAAACCTAGTAGTGGCCAAACCTGAACCTCACAATGAATGTCGCCATTCTAAAAAGCTGGAAAACTGAGAACCATTAGTCTTGTCAAAAGCCCACTGTAGTAAAAGGATTAGCACGATCCTTTGGGATTAGTTGTGACACAATTTTTCTCCCTCAGCCTCACTAGTTGATTCTCACATGGTTTTCTCAGGCTTAAAAATTAGTCGGTGGGCCAGGCAAGAGTTTGAAGTGCAGAGTTCGGGTCCTACTTACTCCAGGTGAATACAGACAGTCATGCATTTCTAATTGCTGGGCAGGAGAGACTGGGAGCAGTTTAGTTCTTCCCAGAGACAGGTCTTCTCCAGAGCTGAAGCTCCGAAGCCCTCTCTCCTCACACAGAGTTCTCATCTTATTTTCTATGATCACTTGAGCAGAGGGCTTGTCCTTCGTGTTTCAGAATCTCAGGGCATAGGTAGCCGTGTATTCCAGAGCAAAATACAATGAGGGAGGGGTATATGTTGGGGTGAGCGGTTACCAAGTTTCTATTTCAAACCTTCTTCTCCCAGGGGTTCCCTAAAAGAAGAACTTTGACTGTTAAGGAGGAGGTCAGATACAGCAGCTGACTGATAGGCCCCTATGATATAGCTGGCAAATAAGAAAGGCAAAATGGCTAGTATAGTTCGACACTTTGGAGTTAAACCAACCTGGTTTCAATCTGAGCCTTGCCACTTCCTAGTCATGTGACTTTGGCCCAGTTCTGTTTTCCCATCTGTGAAATGGGCATAATAATATCAAACACTGAACCTGGCATATAATAAATGTTCAATCAATGTTCATTCCCTTTCTTCTTATGTCCTTCTATATGTGCCCTTTGCCCATTGCTGACACAGAAAACACACACACACATCACTACACACAGAATCGACCTTTTATTTATGAGGATTTCATTGATTTCATTAAAAGTCTACTATTAGAGATCCAGGATTGCCATGGTCTGAGTTCCAGCAACCAAAGTTCACCAAACAGCATGGAAGAAACATAGAGTTTAGAGTTATAGGAAGTCACAATAATTTTTTTGCTTGACCTTTTATTTATGAGGATTTCATTGATTTCATTAAAAGTCTACTATTAGAGATCCAGGATTGCCATGGTCTGAGTTCCAGCAACCAAAGTTCATCAAACAGCATGGAAGAAACATAGAGTTTAGAGTTATAGGAAGTCACAATAATTTTTTTGCTTGTTTCAAAGGAATGGGCCATGCCATTTAAATTGCTTTTACAATTAATTTATCATGACCCTGTAAAAATTAGTGACTTCCAAAATTCCTCCATTGCTATGTAGAAAAATGAAAAGAGGAGTTTAATGACTATGGTTTAGTATAAAGTAACACAAATCGTGTTGGTAGCTCATTAACCAAAAACACCCAACTTCCACTCACTGGCAAATGATAAATTCTCAAAATAAATATGTTTATCATTATCACTATTGTTTGCTACCTTAGAGAAAATACCAGCCCAGCAAGAGGCAGAGGAAAAAAGCACACCAGGAAAGGACTTTTATACTCCCTTTTTGAAATGTGGGTCTTTTCATAGTCTTTACTCATACTTTTTTCCTTTATTTTTTTTAAAGCTCTGTCTATGCTTAGTCACAAATCACCCAGCAGCCATGAAAACGGAATGTTCTGAACTGCACCAACCTGAGAAAGTATCTCTAGGATCTGACAGAATAAGAAATCAAAGGAGTCCGCTCAGCTAAACGTTCCTCCCTTTCTCCTTTAGAAGTTATTACAGTGATAGTCCTCTAGCCTCCAGAAAACTTGGCTTCTTGATGCCTGGGATGCTCTCTTTAATGGCTGTGCTCATGTCAAAGACCGGGTCATTTCAACCCCCTACCTTCCAATTCCAATGCCTTTCAACACATCCTCATTTTGTCCTCTTGCTTAGGAGGGGAATATAGGGAGCCTCAAAGGCCGGAGTCCTATCTCCTAAGGGTGAGCAGTACTTTGAAATTGGTCATGGAAATGCCTCAAGCAGACTAAGTGGCCATGGAATGAAATAAATTAATTAATTCTCATAGCCCCTTACCAATGTGAGCATGTAGAATCAATTTGCCTTCTTCAAAGGTTCTGGCTGAACAGAATAAACAAGGCATTAATTTCTTTGGTCTACTAGGTGTCATGACAGATCCCCCAAGTAATAAAATAACAGCCTACATCTTTTGCCTTCTCACTCTATGCTAGGCACTGCACTATGAATTTAGATGCATTACTTCATTTAATCCTCCCAACACCCCTACAAAGGAAATATTATTTATCCTTTCACAGACAGAAGAATTATTTGTGGGTGACAATGATGTTGTCAGTGACAACTGACCAATAATAGTTCACACTGCCAAAATAATTTTCTTCTAATCTCAAACACAAATACAGTTTGAGAATATTTTATGGCCAATCATCTTATAATTAAAGTACTGTGGTCACATAGGGTCAAATTTCAGCACTTTCAGGAGACAATTGCAAGTTAAAAAGAGAGACAATATGAAAGCCAAGTAAAGGAAATTCTAACTGTGAAAATTCAAATTCCCACCAAAAGATGCAGAAGATGACTTTTTGAAAAGGAATGCCTTTTCAAATCCCAAAAATCAAATTCCCCACATTGCTCCCTGGTCATTCTGAATGTTAGGTAAACCTGCCATTCATTCATGTGCAACCAACCCCAATGTCCCTGCTATGAGTGAGAGAGCACATTGTCAGCCACTCTGAAACCCCACACCTTTAAGAAGGGGCAGGCTAATAACTCAAATACTGAATCCACATGGAATACAACTCCTACAAGGACATTCTAGTTAAAATAAGGACAGGTAAGACAGACTGACTCCAGAAAGGTGTCATTCTATGAAAGACTTCAGGCTCCACTAGGATTGCCCAAATGGTAGGTATGTCACTTACGCATCCATGGGGTCACCCATCCTTCTTTCAATAGGGAATTCTTGAGCTGTAACTACATGCCAAGGACGATTTCAGACTACAGAGATGTACAGCACTGAGCAAGACAAAGTCCCTGGCCTTGGGAAGATCACTTTCCAGGGGGATGTGCAGACGTAGATGCCTTGATACATAGCATGGCATTAGGTAAGATGGGGACAAGAGAGTGGGATGAAGAGAACTATTTCAGTGCCACGATCAGCGAAGTGCTCAGAGTCCTGAATAAAATGAGAGGTACACACGAACACAGGTGGAAAAGAAGACAAAAAGTGTTCTGGGCAAAGAAGAGCAGGTCCAAAGGCCCCAGAGCGGAGGCTGCTCAACACTTTCCAGGAACAGCACAGAAGCCAGTGGGACCAGGGCAGGTGGATTTAGAGGGAAAGAGCAGAGAAAGGAAATGAGGGTGGTCAAGAACCAGGCCATGTAGAGCCTTGTAGGCCAGAGTAAGGTTTACGAGTGTTATTCCAATGAGCTGGGAAATTGTGGGAAAGTTTTGGGAAGAGTGGTAACGTGATGATGTGATATACGTTTTTAAAAACTCACCCTGGCTACTGGTTAAAGAAAAGCCTATAGGGGACAGGGGAGGGGGGAGAAGCGAGACAAATGTGGAGGGCTTTGCCCGTCTAGGAGAGATGGCATTGGCTTCAGCTGCAGCAGTCACAGCAAACATGGTGAGAAGGGGTCAGAGGTTAAACATATTTTGAAGGTGTAGAGAACCTTCTAATGGATTAGACATGGTATGGGAGAAAAAGAGGGGAATAATGAATGATTCCAATTTTCTTTTTTTTTTTTTTTTGCCCCTAATATTAATAGCACAATTTCTTGGTACTGAAATTTTAGGTGAGACAGCCCCCAAAAGAGGACAAAATCGCACACATCAGAGCAACCATATATCTTATAATCATGAGTATCAGCTTTGTTTACCTCCTAGAATCTGTTTTCTGAACTCTTTTCCCCCATGCCTGAAACTATTGCACAATTTCTTCATATGTCCCCATAATTTAAGTCTAATCTTAGGAAATGGTAATGAATGTATCCATGTGTTATAGAAACAGTTCAGATTTAGTAAGTTGTCATTTTTAATAGGTATATGCAGCTTAAGAGACAGCCCCAAAAAGAGGACAAAATCGCACACATCAGAGCAACCATATATCTTATAATCATGAGTATCAGCTTTGTTTACCTCCTAGAATCTGTTTTCTGAACTCTTTTCCCCCATGCCTGAAACTATTGCACAATTTCTTCATATGTCCCCATAATTTAAGTCTAATCTTAGGAAATGGTAATGAATGTATCCATGTGTTATAGAAACAGTTCAGATTTAGTAAGTTGTCATTTTTAATAGGTATATGCAGCTTAAATGAAGAAACCATGATCAAGCCAAAGAAAAGAATCTTCTAACTGTGGAAATACATATTCTCATCAAGAGATACAGGAGACAGATCTGGGTTAGAAACGTCTACTCAAGGCCTTGGAGTTAAATAACTCATGTAGCCATCTTATTTCCTGAGACTAATGTCCAACTCAAGGAATCCCATAATCAAACTATTTCCCAAATTGAAGGGGAGATAGGGGAACAGAAGGAGTAAGGAATTCACTGCTAAGAAGCAATGAGTAAGACATCTTAAATTAGCAAAGCCAAAATTAGAGAAGTAGGCACATTTGGTGACTATTCTTAAAATAGTACCAGACCATCATAGCTTTACAGCAACCCCTGCCCTTTAGAATCCAAGCTTTGTCACTTTCATGAAGCTTAGAATTGCTCAAAAAGTATGAATTGCTTTCTCTTCCTTCCAAAGACTTAGATTTAAGGCAAAGCAACACAGAATAAAATCTTCAGTGATTTAATGATGACAGATTGGAAGAATAATTGCATTAGTTAATGGTCATGTTTTGACTGAGCACGTGTAGATTTGCAAACACTCTTGGAATTGAAACCCTAGTGCAAGGTATTCAAATTAAATGCATGTGTATATTAAAAAGCAGTGTATTGCAGCATGACTAATTTATGGTCATGTCTGTTGTCCTTTTAAAGTGGTAAATGCATTTAGAAAAGAATTAACTTGTCATTTTTTGCTGAACAGACAACCAAAATAAAGGGAACTGATCAAGCTTTATACATTTTATGCTCTAGTAATTTTTTATTGAATAGAGTGGGACTATTGATTACGGAAAGCTACTCTGGAGTGCAAAGCTCTTTGCTCTTCAGCAGATGGCTTTGCTAGCCAAACTCCACATATGTATTATTAATGGACTTCTATCACTATGCACAGCACTTAACAGTACATTAACTTTCTTACACTAACTGGAGAACAAATCTTCCATCCAGGAGGACTTAAAGCAGCACAATAGGAACTCGTGACACAATATGCATGAGTCATACGTAGACCCAATAAAAAGGTATCAGTCTACTGTTGAAACAATTTCCAGTTTCTTAGAAAATTGCTGTTTCTTTTCTAAAAGAGATTCTCCTGAGGGTTCCAGGTCATGACTCCTTTACTCTTCAATTGCTGTAGAAAAACTGCTTAATTAAAACAATTATTTTTTAAAAAAATCCTCAAAGAATCTATTAATTCATTTTACAACCACTTATTAAGCTCCTACTACATGCTTGCTGTTTCTTTTCTAAAAGAGATTCTCCCGAGGGTTCCAGGTCATGACTCCTTTACTCTTCAATTGCTGTAGAAAAATTGCTTAATTAAAACAATTATTTTTTTAAAAATCCTCAAAGAATCTATTAATTCATTTTACAACCACTTATTAAGCTCCTACTACATGCAGCATGTTAGGTGCTGTGATAAAAAAATAAAATCAATGGGAGAAGATTTGAAGATGTGGTAAGTCATGCTCTGGAAGGTAAAGTTTTACAAATTCAGACTGTGATCTCACTCCTCATCTTTTTTGAAGCAACTCATAATCAATGACGATGGCGACTTTTTATCTGGAAAACCAGACACAATATGATCAGGAGCATGGTGGCCATGTGGGACCATGGCCAGCTGCATTTGTCCATCCCTGTCCTAGGTAATGTCCTCATTTGATCTCCTTGACGATGCCAATTTCATTTCTCTTTGCAAAAAATGCCTTTGAATTGTTTACGCACATTAAATAATAAATATAAGCATGGAATAAAGTACTCTATGCATAATAATGTTCTGGAACTTCCCTTGAGCATTCATTTATTCACCCATTCATCCAATGTGTAGTGAGCATTTACTATGAGCTAGACACTTTTCTAGGTGCTATTCTCTCTAAGGTAGAGGAAAAAAATAAATAAAATATCCAAATGCATGGAATAAGGTTTGGGAACATTAGAGAACTCTTAGAGGATGTGGTTATAGTGTTCTGGGTACACTAGTTTTGAAATAGTGTATTACTCAAGATTCTTATGACAAATAAGCTAAGTGTAAACAGACTGAAAGTTTTCCGAATTCTCCAGTGATTAACACAGTGACAGGCTGAAGCAGGTGCTGAGCGAACACCTCTGCACAACACCTCACTCTTGTTTCAAAGGCAAAGGAAGCAAACAACCATGCCCGGTTTTCATCCACCATCCTTTTTTCTCAGTGCTATCCCTGGCTTCAATATTCATCTGAAAAAATCCATCACCTAATTAGCAGGGTTTTCTAAAAGGGGAAAAAAATACATCTAGAAAATCTAAAATTAGGTTCAGTGCCTCAAAAATATGTTAGGTAGAACCAGGCTGGTCTCGGGGATTTGTTTTACAAGCAACTCAAAGTGGGATGCGGGGTCCCAGAGAGATCTCTCAGCATGAGTTTGCACAGACAGACTTCTTGTGAAGAATCTCGAGTTTACCCATAATAAGGATAAATTCATACATACCAGAAACAAGGAGGCATGGATTACAAGGGCCTATACATTGAGTGCCAGACCAGAGTACTGCAACACTTTTACAAGTTGGCTTTTCTGTGTAGTAATATCACATAGTCTGTACTGTAATACTATCAGCTGTTCAGTCTCTGCCTTTAGATTCTCTTAAGAGTCAGCATTGGTCACTGTCACCATTTAATAGTGCTGTCTTATATTTGATTTCAAACTATAAATGATAATTTAAGACATAGAACAGTCACTTTCACATGAAAACTGTTGCGTCCCAGTGGGGTAGTAGAAGTTACTGGCAGGTCATCTGAGGTGTCACTTCTAAGAAAGATGTCTGCATTTGATGTTTTTGCAATATTCTTGTATGTTACAGTGTCTTCAGCCAGAATGGGGCTCTCTGCTAAAGCCCAAGGGATCGTCAGTCATAGCTGTTCCAGAATCAGGTTGTGTCTAAGCCCTCTGACATGAAGCATTTAAACTATTAATGCCCCTGTGTCCTTTGTCTTTCTCTATCCTATCAAGTAAGCAGAGCCTCCTCATCCTTTACAGCGTCAGAATGCTTTTAACCTCCCCCTTAGTTGAGATGTAGGATCTAATTTTACAGATGTTAATCAGGACACAAGAAATGACCCAAGTGCCAAGGTATTTTATCCAATTCATATCTCTCTGTGTTTGGGCAGAGAAGAACATAATGCTCAAGGTCACAATGCCCAATGACAGGAGATAACAGCACCAAGAGCAAAGCTGGCAAGTGGCAAGCAGATTTATCTTTTCTCTTCCATGTCCATTCCCCACCCCAGAAATTTACAATGTGACTGTTTCGTGTTTTGCCCATTCCCCACCCCATAATATGCGATGCGAGTGTTTCGTGTTTTGTTGGAAGTGGGGAAGAGCATAAAATTACAAGTAGACTTTGTAATGCTGAAGAAAGGGGTTTCTTGGGGTCTACATATGTCTTGGTCAAAAACTACACTTTGAAACAAACTTAGGGGTAGACAATACTAACCCTCATGGAGTTCTAAACTTTTCCAAGTAGCATAACATAGACTGGTCTCTGTCTCCTTTCAACTTAAATTAGTTGCCCCAAAGCAACGTCCAAAGTGTTCTGGTCCCAGAAGTGCTTCTAGAACAAGCTCCTCTTGGTTACAATTCTTTTCATGAAATCATGTTTTGGGGACTGGAACTCGTAGTGTTTAGAGTTAAATGCTGGTCAGGGGAGCCAGGATGAGAAGAATCACGCCCAAAGCTATGCAACTGAAGAATGTTAACATGCAGGGACTAGAGCACTTCCCTTTCTACACGCTGCTCTTGGAACATTTTTCTCCTAATTACCTGTTTAATTTACTCATTCCTTTAAATACTCACCAAGCCACCCTCCCAAAAATCCCTGCTTGTTTAAGTAAACCTTCTCTAATGACCCTAACTGTAACTGTACTGACCCCACATCACAGTTTCCAGAAGCATCTACCTTTATCTTGCTCTAATGTTTTATTTTTTCCATAGCTCATACACCAAGAGTATAGTTTACTTTATTTATTTGGTGTATGTTCACTAAAATTTAAGTTCCATAGTGGAGGAAACTTTGTCTATCATGCTCTCTGAGGTATTCCAAACACTTAGCACAAGGCTTGACGTGTATCAAGAGCCCATATAGACTTTTTTTTTTCCTTTTTGTCTTTTTTACTGACCGGTAACGGGATCGCAATCCTCGGTGTCGTCATATAGACTTTTTTTTTTTCCTTTTTGTCTTTTTTACTGACCGGTAACGGGATCGCAACCCTCGGTGTTGCGCCCACACCGCGCTCAGCCAGTGAGCGGGAACCGGTCTCCACATGGGATCCGAACCCTCGGCAGGAGCGCCGCTGCACTCCCAAGCGGCGCACTCTCCAGTGCGCCACCAGGCCAGCCCGAGACTTTTTGAATTAATGGATTCATCTCCTATAGCAAAGATGGTGAAAGGGCAAAATCCAAACTGCATTCTAGGAGAGTTTTTAAAAAGCACTATGAAGAGTTACAGAAATGTACATTTTCCTCATGCAGAGAAATACGTTGAATTAAATTGCTTGATGCATGTGACTTGCTCATGAATTCTGGGAAAGAAGAAATGGGTATTTTTGTTCCCTAATACATTTTTGTTTCCATTTTCCTTGTTCACAATGAACTTTAATCTCCGATGTCAAACTAGAAACAGAAGTTAGTACACAGCCTTTATGCTTTCCTGTGGTAGAGGCCACAAGCCCAGGTTTCAGACAAGTAAGAATGTCAGCTGATGATAATTCTGCTGCTGTTATTTATTCATTCTCCTTCCCACAACCAAGTGGAATCAATTCGTTAACACATCATTCTCCCTAGGAAACATTGGTTGGTATTTTAGTGAATTGCCCAAGACTCCTATATCCCACCAATTCATCATTGGAAAGGTTTTTTAAAAATAAATATCAAACTCAGCAACATTTTCAAACAGTAAAACTAGAGAGGCAGGTTTATCATCAGTAAAGTTTGTCAGCCTCTGTTTTCAGACATTAAGGTCCAATCAAATGAAGTTCAATACAGAAACTCATCTTGTGTGCATCCTGATTTATTACCATTCCACATTACTTTGTTAGGAAAAAAATATGATGCACATGAATGCATGTGCATTTGTAAATGAGGCCTTACCTAGGTACATGTCTTCACTGTGCCTATCATGAAAGTCAGTGTGATGTCATGCACATGATATTGACTTCAGAGCCAAATGGACCTGTGCTTGACTCCTAACAGTGCCAATTTACACCCCTTCACTCTCAAAAGTGTCCCATTTGGATGATAAATCTATGTTACTGTAAATATTCTTATAGGGCCGAGCCCGTGGCGCACTCGGGAGAGTGTGGCGCTGGGAGCACAGCAGCGCTCCTGTCGCGGGTTCAGATCCTATATAGGGATGGCCGGTGCACTCACTGGCTGAGTGCAGTGCACTCACTGGCTGAGTGCGGTGCAGCCGGTCATAAAAAAGGACAAAATAAATAAATAAATAAATAAATAAATATTCTTATATCACTCACTGGCTGAGTGCAGTGCAGCCGGTCATAAAAAAGGACAAAATAAATAAATAAATAAATAAATAAATATTCTTATATTTAGTTAATTTATAACTCTGTTGTAATTACTGGCCAACTGTAGGTACTCAATAAAAAGCAGGCATTATTTAACAAATACATATGTATCCCAACTTTCTCAGCATCATCATGAAGGTACTACCCTGGCTTCTAAGAGAACTGTAACAGTTATTAACAAAGAAAATGGAGGAATGTCTATAAATCAATAAACTGTTGAAAATATCAGGCAGAGGTCACTAGCCATTCCATGAAAGGAAGGAAGGATAAAGACACCAATGTCAAAGTCATCATTAAACCCAGATTCTACTCCTGCCTGCCTATGCTCCTGGAGTATACCTCCTAAGGGAAACTAGATTTCTAAACTACAGAAAAGAAATAAGTTTCTACATCATGAAATCACTATAGTATGCTGTCCAAGGAAAGGAGGAATTCTCCTGGAAAAAACAAGCACACCTGCAAACAGCAACAATAATCATCACCCTTCTTACAGTACCTCCTGTGTGCTAAGCGCTGGACCTGGCATTTTACATACCTGGTTTTTAGCTTTCCAACCCTGCAGCACAAGCATTATTAGACATATTTTACTGAAAGAGAAATGTTTTAGAGAAGTTGTACAGCTTGTTCAAGGTCACACAGTATTAAGGGATAGAGATACAATTTTAATCCTGCTATATCCAACATCAACAGGGACCAGGTCCTCAGATTTATGCCATTTCCAAGTCCCTGTTTTGCTCCAGAGTTGGTGTTTTGAGAGACTGGACATATATTTAACACGACGAGAAAGGACTCAGAAATTGTGAGTTATTGTGGAAAGGATCATGAACTGCGTCTACATTCTCTGCCTTTGAGGTAAGGAATAATAAGAATCTAAGGGGCCATTTTAGTAAAACATGGACAATCAGTATGTAAGGAGTGTCTTCCATCAACATTGATTCCGACTGTGAAGCGAGGGAGTGAGTGGCTAAGAATCTCACAACAGAAACCTGCCTTCCGATACACACATCATTTCAGGTTTAGGGAACAGCCAGGCTTCAGCTCATCAACCATACCTGTTGGGTTTGTAATTCACCTACCATTCATACATCACCAAATGATTAATTCATACAAGAATCTATTTTTTGCTTCGTTTTATTTTTTTACTTGGGAAATGATCCTCAAATCTTAGAGGCTACAAGAAACTATAGAAGATGTCTAACTCAAACAGCTGCAGATTTAACAGATACAATTCAGGGCGGCTGTCCAGCAGGAATTACCACAAATCCATCCCTAACGGACTTCTGAACAGACAGCCCAAATGACTTCTGTCATTATCAGTTTGGGCCCACCGTGAGCCAACAACCTAAAGGAAAATACATTGGAGGCCCTTACTAGGGACTGTATAATCAAGCAAAATATAACCAATAACAAGACCTTAAAATATAGCTACTAATAGATGATAACTCAATTTCCAACATTCTCAGGCTCCCTAGGGAATCCGGAATAGAAACAACATCACAGAATGGCAGCGAGATTTGGAGACAGAACTCGGTTAGAATCAGGGTGCTGCCACTCATAAGCTGTGTCACGCCCACCGTGAGCCAACAACCTAAAGGAAAATACATTGGAGGCCCTTACTAGGGACTGTATAATCAAGCAAAATATAACCAATATCAAGACCTATAGCTACTAATAGATGATAACTCAATTTCCAACATTCTCAGGCTCCCTAGGGAATCCGGAATAGAAACAACATCACAGAATGGCAGTGAGATTTGGAGACAGAACTCGGTTAGAATCAGGGTGCTGCCACTCATAAGCTGTGTCACGCCAGGAATTATTTAATCTCTCTGAGCATTAATGGCGCAATTTGCAAAATGAGGATGCTATGAATGGCTTCTTAGACAGTCATAAGAATTAAGTGTGTGTGTCTCAGGTAATAATAACAAATAGTTACTGAGCATTTACTATGTGGCAAGCACTGTATGAAGTAAGAACGATTAGTAGATGAGTAGACTGCAGCACCAGAATTAAGTAACTTAATGAAATTCATACAATTAGAAAGGCACAGATGCAGGACTTGAACCCAGGGAGTGAGCACCAAAGCCCATGCTCTTAACTCACTACCCTATACTGCCAAGTATGGTACTTTTATACTGAGTGAAGACTCAGTAAATATGAGTCACAGCTAGTTTTATTATTGTTAACGTCCCTATTACCACATCAAGTAAGATTATAAATTAAAATACTCATGCCAAAGCATGCACAATACCTGGGACATGGCTGCAGAAGCTCTCCTTCAACAATGCAGGCCTCTTTCTCAAGAAGTTCGGGGCACTCCTTTCCACCTCCAATAGCAATGTGCTTCACATTCCGGCTCCTGCTCCTGAACCCTGGCGAGAGACTCCCTGAATGACACGTCTTGGAGCAGGGGCTCCAGGAGGACCATTCGGTGGTCTCACAGTCTTTCGGCATGATGCAGGACTGAACCGTCAAAGGGAAGGAGTCTTGCATGCAAAGGCTGAAGCAACAGAAGCAGAAACAGGAAGCCATCGATTAAATGCATGCAACTGACATTATGAAGTGCCCACTACAAGAAAAAAATCTGAAAGCTGGTTTAAGCGTTAAATAGGAAGACTTTTTAAAATGGTAGAGGCCTCAGGATAAAATATTGGAGGACATAACATTTTAAGAATGTGCACTCGATTTCATCTGAAACAGTGAAGCTGCTTCACTCTACCGAGACACACATGTAAGATAGGTCCACATTCATCGTTATTATGAAGAACAATGGAGGTCCTTCTAGGGTGCTTCCACCAATGACAGAGCCTATCATTACCATGTACTGACTGGTTTTCAGGTATCACAACTGTGCTGCATTCACAGACACTTTCTCGCGACAAGCTTATGAGTTTGCATTTTGTTACGTCCTTTTGAGGATAAGAAAACTTAGGCTCAGGGAGGCTAAATAATTTGTCCACTGTGAAAGGTAAATGTAAGCTGTAGAGTATTAGTCTATTTATTCTCATAAATACTGGGCTATTAAATGTGATATTATGTTTCCCCACATTGTCAGGCTCTAAGAATCAATTTCCTCACCTGTGAAATTTGTGTGCTATAAAGTACAAACAGTCTAATTGGGAAAGAGGTAAATAAATAAAAGATAAGATAATGTCACATGAACTCAACATAAAAGCATTTACAATGATGAGGAGAAACACTGATTAGGCAGTGGTGAACCGCCTGGGATGGCAGGGGTGCTCAGAAAGAAGGACATATGAGCTGCATTTGTAAAGACTAACATATGAACTCAACATAAAAGCATTTACAATGATGAGGAGAAACACTGATTAGGCAGTGGTGAACTGCCTGGGATGGCAGGGGTGCTCAGAAAGAAGGACATATGAGCTGCATTTGTAAAGACTAACAGGAGCTTCTGCAGCTCAGGGGGAACACCATTCTAAGTCGTGGTAATAGCATATTCAAAGCCTTTAAATTACACCTTGTGTGGATGCCAGATCTGCCTGTACTGGCTCACAAGAGCCAACTGTTAAATTTGCAGGAGTTTTGCAAGCTGCTTGACTTTATTTAAGTAGCTTAAAATTGGCTAAGGTAGGAGAAGTTACACTACAGAAATCGGCAAATACTACAAATCAAGTACCTGCTCCCTAACCCCTGGGAGCTAGTTGTAAAACACTTACGAGCACACCACTGGGGGGAAGTAAAAGCCAATTTGTTTTGCTGAAGTTATCAAGTGCAAGGAGGAAAGTGGATAGATATGAGGTTAGCAGGTTCTTCAAAAGTAGGTCTGGAAAGGCTTCATGACATGGGCTAAGGAATTTGGATGTAATTGAGCATTAAATGATTTTAAGTGGAGGAAAATCAGACTCATATAAAAAGATAATATTTCAGATATTAGTGGGCATTCTTTTCCATGTCACTTCCTTGTTATTAGCCTTTCTCTTATTCAGTCAAACACATCCATTACTTTGGGAGAAAAAGGATACTTTTCATTGAAAAGTAAAGAAAGGCTCAGTGTTCAAATAGTGCCTTCCTAAATTGAGCCTAAGAAACCTGGTGGAACAATGGACTACAGACAGGTTTTGATAATGATTCCTCCTGTACATCATTAAAAATAGGAAAAAGTCTTAAATTGTTTCCAGGTTTCTAACTTGGGAAAACATTTAGGAGAGCTACCACCTATGGAAGACAGTGTGCAGGCAAGAATAAAACATGCTCATATTTGGCCATATTGATGAGTAAATTACAGTGAGATTTTCATATTGATATCCCTCATTAAGCTATTCAGAGTTAATGTGGCATTTGTAGAGAAAAAGGTAAAATGATATGAGAAAAACTTTGGTCCAATATTTTATTTTTTTAAATATATTTAAATCATATTAGTCCCTTCAAAATGAAAAGGACAGTGTTATTTCATGATTATTATTCAAACCAATGTGACATTTTGGGGGCCTAGGATCAAAGAACATTTGGTCCAATATTTTATTTTTTTAAATATATTTAAATCATATTAGTCCCTTCAAAATGAAAAGGACAATGTTATTTCATGATTATTATTCAAACCAATGTGACATTTTGGGGGCCTAGGATCAAAGAACACAAGGAAGAACCTCTCCTGTAAATGCCCCACCTAATACGCAATATATTGCCACTGTCACCGAGCAATGTGGAGGTTGGAGGGAGAGGGCCAATTCTTTCTGTTGTGTGATGCAACAGAAAGCTATTGATCACCAAGAAGTTTCTAGGTTCTGCCATTTCAGAAATTATTATGGGCTGAGTAGCATCCCCCGAAAATTGGTATGTTGAAGTCCTATCCTCCAGGACCTCACAATGCAACCTTATTTGAAGAAAGCTCTTTAAAGAGGTATTTAACTTAAAATGAGGCATTAGAGTGGGCCTTAATCCAATATGACTGGTGTCCTTATACGAAGAGATGAGGACACAGGCATGTCCAGAGGAAAGATCAAGTGAAGACACAATGAGAAGGCCATCTACAAGTCAAGGAGAGAGGCCTCAGAAAAAACAAACCCTGACACCACCTTGAAATTGAACTTCCAGCTTCCAGAATGTGAGACAATACATTTCTGTTCTTTAAGCCACCCAGTCTGTGGTACGTTCTTATGGCAGCCCAATCAAACTCGTACAGAAATATAATGAAGTTCTTTAACATGTGTAAGCTTTTAGAAAACGAGTTTCAATTTCCAAGACGGACTTTCTTCTCCCCTTTATAAAGCAAGCCCCACACTCATCAGTCTCTGTCTGTAGGTGAGTGGGGGTTCAGTTCTTCCCACTTTCACTCTGTTGCTCATCCTTCCAGCACTGACTTTTCCTACTGCACCAACAGAACAGACAGCAAGTCTCCAGCAGTAAGGGCACATGCACAGAGCTGCAGGGATTAATGAAGGCTTTTATATTTTTGAAAGGGCTCCTCATTCTTGTTTTCCTGTCAAGAAAGTGCATACGTCCCTTTGATTACATATTTACTTACTTGTAATGTTATTTTCACTAGCCTAGCCCCTTGGTTAAAAAAATAATAATAAAAGGTACCATGTCAGACCCCAGTCTAATTTGATTAGAGAGATTTCATTTTACTGAAATAGTGGAAGGAACACTAAATGGTGAATCAGAAATATCTGGGTCCCCATTTTCACATCACAACATATTAGTATAACCTTAACCTATTGGCTGCTTAGTTTTATTATATGTAGAGAAAAACAAGAACAATAAAATGTGATCTCCTCACCCCCCTGTGTTGTGGTAACTTTTAGTGTAGGTGGAATCACCTTAAAAGCTAAAACCCACAGCAGAGACTATTGTCCACAAACAAATGGGAATTGATCCTCTCATAGAAGGTGGTGTGCCTTTTTAACAAAACAGACACATACGGTTGATTTTTCTTTTAAAAAGGAGATGCTGTCATAATTATACCTGCTTGACATTTATAGAGTATGTTGTCATTTGTAAATTAATTACTTCACAAGTATTCAATAGTAAAGGGAATCTTTGAAATTTAAAAATTACTCTAGTAATTCTTTCCTATCCTGGAAATGTAAGAAAATCTCTCTACTCACAAATAAGTGCAGAAACTTTTATAAGATAAAAACCAGCAGTAAAATACCCCCAATTCATTAGCACTTAAATTACCACTACTTTATAACATACAGAAAAGTAGAATAATATAACAAATACTTCCATACTTTTCTAGCAAAGACTAATATTTGGTTCAGAGTTCCTTAAATACATTTAAGAAATTACAAATTCAGTGGAAATTCCTTGTGTTCTTGGCAATCCCAGCTCCATTTCTCTCTCCCCAGACACAGCCACTATCTTCAAATTGATTTGTATTATTTTAGATTATGTTCAATACTTTAACAAATGAGTATATATTCATAAATAGCATATATTATCCTCATATGTTTTTAAAGCTTTACTTTAGTATTGTTTTATTATACAAATTGCTCTGGAAAGTATTTTCCTCACTTAATATTGTGACTTC
>NW_007732762.1:105692-106332 GCF_000696425.1 Galeopterus variegatus
CTCCATTTCTCTCTCCCCAGACACAGCCACTATCTTCAAATTGATTTGTATTATTTTAGATTATGTTCAATACTTTAACAAATGAGTATATATTCATAAATAGCATATATTATCCTCATATGTTTTTAAAGCTTTACTTTAGTATTGTTTTATTATACAAATTGCTCTGGAAAGTATTTTCCTCACTTAATATTGTGACTTCTAGATCTTTCCACATTGATAAATGCATACAGTGTTCATTCATTTTAATTGCTGAGTAATATTCCAGTATACAGGTACACAGCAACTTGTTTATTCATCACCCAATTAGTGGTCTCTTTGGTTGTGCTCAATTTCTTGAAATTCCACAGAACAATGTATTGAACCTCCTTGCACATGTCTCTGTGTGTTACACATGTAAGAGAGATTCCCCCCGGTATTATTGCCTAGAGTTGGGTGATAAATATTTATATAATCAGATGTGTTAGGTATTGTCAAATTTCTCCTTTATCACATGCAGCCAACTCTTGGTATTATCAAACTTACCTTTCTAAAATGTTGAGAAAATACATTTGTTTTTCAAATTACCATTGAGCTCTATGTTCTTATATCTTTAATGACTATTCAGATCTCCTATTCTGGGAATTGGCCCACACTGCTT
>NW_007732762.1:106867-109060 GCF_000696425.1 Galeopterus variegatus
TATCTTTTTGTGGTACACAGGTTTTAAATGTCTTATTCAATCTTTCCCCATATAGTTTGTGCTTTTGATATCATGCTTGGGATTTTCCTCCTATCTCCATACCATGAAGTTATAATTTCATACTTTTTCTTCTAGAAAATTTTACACTTTTCCACTTCACAGTTAAGTCATCAATTTGATGTTTATTTTCACATATGGTGTTTTATAGGTCCTCCTTTTTTAAAACCTTACCAGCTATTTAACCTTTAGTTCATGTTTTTACTCTATTTTCTGTTTTGTTTTTCTTTCCCAGTGATTTCCTCACAGTTGTCTTCTGAATCTTTACTGATTTTTAGCATATTTTGCAATTATACTTTAACGCCCATTCTTAATTTCTTAATTATTATTTTAAAATATTATCCTGACCTGTCTTTATTTCATCACTGCAATATTTCATCTTATGTCTTTGACAATATTAATTTAAATATGTTTTTAAATTTTATTACATTGGTATATTACATTACCTCATTTTAAACTGAGTTCCCAATTTCTATTTATTTTGGTNTGTTCTTATATCTTTAATGACTATTCAGATCTCCTATTCTGGGAATTGGCCCACACTGCTTGCCCACTGTGATAGGCTGAATAATGGCCCCACAAAAATGTCCATGTCCTGATCCTTGGCATCTGAATGTGTTACACATGGCAAAAGGGCTGGCCTGGTGGTGCACTGCTACAGTGCACCGCTTGGGAGCGTGGCAGCGCTCCCGCCGAGGGTTCGGATCCCACATACAGACCGGCCGCTCACTGGCTGAGTGAGGTGCGGGTGCGACACTGAGGGTTGCGATCCGTTGCCGGTCACGAAAAAAGACAAAAAGGAACCTTTTAGATGTGATTAAGTTAAGGATCTTGAGATGAGGAGATGATTCTGGAGTATCTAGGTAAGCCCAATGTAATCATAGCATCATCATTAGATGGAGGCAGAAGGGTCAGAGTCAGAGAAGGAGACACGATGACAGAGGCAGAGGGCAGAGTGATGAGAGGCCACTAGCCAAGGAATGTGAGCAGCTTTAAGAAGCTGGAAAGGGCAAGGAAATGTTTTCTCCCCTAGAACCTCCAGAAAGAACACAGAAAAATTTACCCCATTTCAACACTTTTTGTCTTTTAGGCTTCTGACATAGCTTTTCTCACAGAGTTTAAGAAGTACACTCACACACATACATATATGCATATACAGATGCTGATGGCAAATAGATAAATAGAGATATATACATAGATTCTGAACAGAACCTGCTGTTGGTTTTATATGACACAAATATCTTTTCCCATCATTTGATTTTTAATGCTGTTTATGGTATCTTTTTGTGGTACACAGGTTTTAAATGTCTTATTCAATCTTTCCCCATATAGTTTGTGNTACATTGGTATATTACATTACCTCATTTTAAACTGAGTTCCCAATTTCTATTTATTTTGGTTTCCCACTTTCCACTGGTCTTACCACAAAATTCTGGTGATCCTTTGTTTTTAGGAACTAGAGTGAGATACCACAAACACAAATCGGAAGCTCTTTGATCACAGGTGGGGCAAATGGTAAACATTACCATCAGCTGATTATGCAAGGACCGGCCATTGTATTGGAGCGCCTCACATGTTGGTCTCTCAGTCTTTACACTTCAGCCTGACTTTTTCTCAAGATAGTAATTCCTTATCTCTTGTTCCACATTTGTAGATCTGGGTGTTGGCTTTATGATAGCCAGCTGGAGAAAGAGAGCTGCCATCAGGGCATTCTTAACAATCTATGTAAGATTTTTCATTTAATGTGCATGTTCACAGTATAATATTTCACACTTATCCTATCTTCTATAGGGGAGGGGGTAATATTTAGGACTATGGAACACATTTGTCCTCAGTTGCTTAGGACCTGTAATTCCTAAGCCTTCCAAGAATCTTCTATTAGTCAGAATAGAATAGGCTATACTTCAGTAACAAATAAACCCTGAAATATCAATGTTTTATCAAAATACACATTTTCCAGGCTGGCCCGGCGGCGCACTCAGTAGAGTGCGGCGCTTGGGAGCGCAGCGGCGCTCCTGCCGAGGATTTGGATCCCATATAGAGACCGGTCCGCTCACTGGTTGAGCGCGATCCCATTGATCACGAGGGTTGTGATCCCGTTACCGGTCATGAAAAAAGACAAAAAGGAAAAAAAAA
>NW_007732762.1:109791-116029 GCF_000696425.1 Galeopterus variegatus
AAAAAAAAATACACATTTTCCTATATTTGTTTTTCCATTATTTATTTTATTAGTTTCCTTTTCATAAAGTTTGAGGAAGGCCATTCAGCTCTCCTAGAGGGCAGTCCTCTAATGGAAGACTTAAAGATCCAGATTGTGTCCACCTAATAGATTCACCATCTAGAATATGTAAGATATATTTTCAAGAGAGTTTCCAAGAGAACAGGAGGATGGCCCAGGTGGTTATGACTTTAGCCTAGAAGTGGCTTGTATTACCTCTGCCCACATGTCATTGGCCAGATATCAGTTGAATGGCTCCAATATAATAAATTCAAAGAAGACAGCCAAAGATCTAAGTGCCATGGAAGAGGCAAAAACGTGATAAACACATATATTTGTGTATACTGCAGTTATGCCATATAAAGTCATTTGCTTCTTGCAGATCTTCCAACTGAAAGGGACCTTTCTACCTTCTCCACTCTACTAGAGGAGCCACCACTCATCTCTCTGCTTCTACCTCTCAAAATGTGTTGACCTCTCTTTTCAGCTGTCATTTACTTTCCTATTTTATTTGTCCTTGAGAGTGTATGCCTTTTTTATTCTTTGACTGTCATTGAAGTGGGGTTCCAGAATATAGCAGAAATAAATGTGTGTTCATTTTGCAACATTTATCTGGAAATCTGAAAAGTTACATGGCACAAAGCTTTTTATTAAAGCCACATGATGATCCAAACTATAAATTAACATATTCTTAGAGAGCTAAATGTACCCTACATGTGGAAAAAATACTGACTAGAAGTAATCAAAACTGTATTAGTAAAATCCCTAATTGTAAAAGTATTTCCATTTCTTTTAATTTTGTCCTAAAGCATGTAATATTTGTTTACAGAACTTAATACTTTCAAAATATGCTGTACAGTTAAAAAGTAATATTTTATAGACGTGAAATTGCAACTAAGAAAGCACTTTGGAAACCTTAATAAAACAATGGGCTATTCGAAAGCACAATTATTACAACTGCTTAACAAAAGCACTGACTGTTCATGTGGCAGCAATTTACCCAGATTATAGCATGATGACAAGAAAACAGATGCTTCTGGAGCTTACAGATACTATCTATCTCAGGGAATGTTTGCAAGATCACATCATAAAAATAACACCAAGGAATAAAATGTGAATGGGAAAATGAAGAGAAATGAACCAGAACTGAGAGAGGTTTAAATGAAAATCTATTTGGGAAATCAGATAGAATGTATGCTATTACTTTTAATGGTTTTGACTCCAAACTGGTAGCATTTTTCTGCCACAAGTCAAACTAATAGGAACATCTGAAAAAATGATGAGAATAATAACTTAAAGAAGGAAAATGTGCACATAGGAATGTTTATGTGAAATTTCTGCCTGTTTAAGAAACCAGGCCAAAAAGTGAGCATTGCCACCTACTGCAATGTAAGATTCAGCAAACAAAAACGTTATAATAAGCAAAGTTTTAAAAATTAAAAATATTGCCAGGAGGACAATTTTGAAAATGTTAGAAGTGATTTTAAATTACCTAGAAAAAAATACCAAGGATTACTGAGAAATTTTAGCTAATGTTATAATAAGCAAAGTTTTAAAAATTAAAAATATTGCCAGGAGGACAATTTTGAAAATATTAGAAGTGATTTTAAATTACCTAGAAAAAAATACCAAGGATTACTGAGAAATTTTAGCTAAAACAATATGTGAATTTCCTTCTCTTTGTAACCTTCTTTCTAGGTCAAACTAACCTGAGGTAACTTATGTCTTGTTTGACAAAAATGATGTTTATCTAAGTTCAGCATTTATAATTAACAGGCTGGTACTGCTTGAAATATACAGACTTTTCTAATTCTCAATAAAATAAATCTGTGCTATTAAAATGTCTCTTGGGCCGGCCCCGTGGCACAGTCAGGAGAGTGCAGCGCTTGGTAGCACAGTGGCGCTCCCGCCACGGGTTCGGATCCTATATAGGAATGGCCGGTGCGCTCACTGGCTGAACGTGGTGTGGGCGACACCAAGCCAAGGGTTGCGATCCCCTTACCGGTCACAAAAAAAAGACAAAAAAAAAAAAAAAAAGGAAGTAAAATGCCTCTTAATTTTTTAAATTGATATATCCAATTTTACACTTTCAATAGGTAATAAACCTAAAACCATGCATTAAAACTAAAATAGCAGTATAAAATTATGTTTTAAATATGCTGTTCAGTTGCTTCTGTGGAAGACAGAGATTGTTCTACAGATATAAAGATAAGCACACAATTCTTGAGAAGAAATATCCTTGAGTGCGATATTATATCAAAATGAAATGTTTTTAGTATTATGATCATTCCATGTCACTAGAAAACATTATTCAACAGAGATTTAAAATGCAGTGCAAGTCTCAGAATAAAGATTTTATCTTCTCTAAATTTCTTAGATAGGGTACTAAGAATGATATGCAGGTACATACTTGTGGATATGTATGTAACCAGTGAGAGATGAAAGCAATATCAGCAATCTTGGCCACTACCTTCATTTTACAGAGAAGGAAACTGAGGCCCAAAAAGATAACTGATTTTTCAGTGAGCACACAGCAGAATTGCAGAATGGCCAAGACTAAGATTAAAGTTCCTCTGCATTTTAGGCCAATGCTATGTTTACAGATAAAACATGTGAGATCTCTGCTTGGTATAGACTCAAATTTATAAGACCACAAAATTGCATAAAAAAGAAAAAAGCTATCTTGGCTTCCAGGTTTGGAGAACAATGGCAATCTCCTGGCCCTGAAACTCCCTGCTCACCACTACCCCCAAAAACAACAACAAGAGCAGCAAACAAAACCACAGATCACCCATGACTGGAGACAGAACTCACACACAGAAACCTTCAAATTATATGTAAGTAGAAAAAAATTATTAGCAGATTACCCATTATGGATGCAAGCCAGTGGATGTGGAAAATAGAGAAAAGGAGTCCTAAGAGATTCCATGAAAAGGCCTACAGAAGAGCAAAACACTTAGCTGAAAGACAGAAAATCACTTCCAGAAAAAGAAAGTTCATCAATAACTTCAAAATACAGAACACAGTTCAGAACTTGGCAGTTCACAGTACAGATACAGATAATGACCATGCAAGTGTGTAGGACTGGAAAGGGCAGTGTTGGAGAAGCATCCCTTTGGGGGATAATCACATATAGAGAGAATGGTTGGTAGCCCTTCAAGATGAGGCAGTGAAGGGAAAGAAGAAATTTAGAAGGAAAATAAAGGATCCTGCAGAAACAAATGTGAAACAAGACACACACAATTTTTCCCACCATCACTACCAGCAATGACATCCATAAATGAAACTTCTCAAAGGACAGAATTAAAAAAAGAAGATGCTTTCAATATAGAAACCCCATTCATAAAATAAATAGAAATTGAAATAAAACAGACTACAACTATTCAAAACTGCAATGAAAAATCAAAAAATGTAAAATATTTTCTGCAAATAAAAAGTCTTCCCCAAATAACCAAAGCACAAAGCTGGAAACACACACACACACACACACATCACACCACACTGCAGTAAATATCCTCAAATAAATATTTGAAATAAAAAGTCTTCCCCAAATAACCAAAGCACAAAGCTGGGAACACACACACACACACACACATCACACCACACTGCAGTAAATATCCTCAAATAAATATTTGGTGAAATGAGAAAAAAAAAAAACAACCTTGAATGAATCAGAAATACAAAATTAAGACAAAAATGGACAAAAAATAGGATAAAACAAAATGAGTTGAATAAACTCAGGAAGAAAATAGAAGAAAAAATCACTTCATAAATGAATTATGAATTACAAGATGTCCAAGAAAGAACAGATTGAAATGAAATCATAATAGAGTGAACTGAAGGAAAGTGTGGGGTGGGGGGACAAAGAGAGAGATGAAGGAAGAGGTAAAGTAGGTCAGAGAAAGTAAATGAAATAAAAAATAGGTAGGGCAGTCTAACACACATATAGCTAAAGTCACTGAAAAAGAAAATTAAAACACTAGACAAAACTAATGTCTAAAACTATAATATTACCCCAAATTTCCCCAAATAAAAGAAGACTTGAATCTATACTTTGAAAAGACCTACCGCATACCATGGAAACCTGGCCCCATATAATCAATTCTAAGACATATATTAGTAAAACTATTAGCCTTCAGGGCTGGCCTGTGGCTCACTCAGGAGCGTGTGGTGCTGATAACACCAAGGCCACGGGTTCAGATCCCATATAGGGGTGGCTGGTTAGCTCACTGGGTGAGCGTGGTGCTGACAACACCAAGTCAAGGGTTAAGATCCCCTTACCGGTCATCTTTAAAAAAAATTAAAAAAATTAAAAAAAACGCAGAAAAAAAAATCAAGTTTCAGAAAAAAAGATGAAATAACTTAAAAGTGCAAAGGAATAAAATAGAATAAACTAGGCAGAAAAAAAAATTAAGTTTCAGAAAAAAAGATGAAATAACTTAAAAGTGCAAAGGAATAAAATAGAATAAACTAGCAATAGACTTCTCAAAAACATACAATTCAAGGCTGCAATGAAGTAATATTTTCAAGAAAAGTAAAGAGAAAGTATAAACTAAGAAAATTATATCCAGCTTAACTCTTCTTCAAACAGTTTTGAATCTCCCAGACTCAAGAAATACTGTATATTGTGGCTTTTCTCAGCAATCTACTGGAAGTTGAGATTCAATTAACCAAAGAAAACTTGCACAGCTTTGGCAAAACCACTGAACTTGAGCATTTCAAGTATGTAATTGTAGAACTAAGATTACAATGAGGTAGGGTCATGGGTAGAAGAAATAGAAAATGTAAATATTATATGAGCTGAGAAAGTAGAATGAATTCACCAAAAGCAGAAAGCAGAAGGGAGAGAAAATGGGGAATATAGGATAAAATTATAGAGAATAGGTGGTAATTATTTAAAACTGATATGACAGACAGTATTACAGTAGGTTAGAAAAGGTGAGAGATTTAAGGGAACTACAAAAAGTATTAAATATGAAGGTAAACTTTAAAATACAAATACAAGCATTCCTAAATACCAAAAAATATATATTTAAATAGCACAAAGTATACACCAAATAAAGAAACCAGTAAATATAACATTATATACACCGTAATTACAACATAAAATAATGATAGAATTGAAACCAAACAACAGTCATATCCAAAAATGTAAACAAAGTTAATTCATTTATTAAAATATATTTAGTGTTTACATTGACTCTGAAAGCAAAGCCCAACTTCATGCTGATGCTGAACATAAGAGACAGACTTAAAGTGTGGTGGTTCAAAAGGCTAAAAATAAACAGACAAAAATTTATCAGGCAAATTAAAACAATTAAGAATACATATCTTGCAATCCTAGTATCTGACAAAGTAAAATTCAAGATGAAAAACATTAAAAGGGACAAGTGAAGACACTTTAGAGTGTTAATAGCTCATTTCACAATAAAGATATAACAGTTTTGAGTATCTATGCACCAAATAAAAGCAACCATATGTTAAAAAAAAGTAGATGATACAAGAAAAATAGATAGAAATACACTAATAACAGGAGAATTTAATAACTATTTTCAATATGAGACAGGTCAAGCACAAAAAAACAGTAAAGAGTATATAAAAACCCTAAGAATATAATCAATAAATTACATATATATTAAACAATTCACACCAATAATAGGTATGAGACAGGTCAAGCACAAAAAAACAGTAAAGAGTATATAAAAAACCCTAAGAATATAATCAATAAATTACATATATATTAAACAATTCACACCAATAATAGAGAATATAACTTCTTCTCAAGGGCACATAGAATATTCACAAATATTGACCATAGATTATAACACAAAGAAAACATCAGTAAGTTCCATACAGTAGAAATATTACAAACAATAATCTCTGCTTACTATGGAAGAAAACTAGAAATTAAATATGAAACAACAAAAACAAAACAAATGAACTTTCTATCTGGAAATTAAAATAGCTTGCATTAAAAAAAATCTTGGGTGAAAGGAAAAACACAAAGAGAAATTATAGAATTTCTGGAAAAAATACAATAAAACATTATATGGCAGGATCTGTGAGATCCACTTAAAGCAGTGATCATAGAAAAATTGATAGCCCTAAACACTTATATCAGTACAAATGAAGAATAAATTAAATCCCCTATGCAAAAAGTCAGGAATAGAATAAAAATAAAATACAATGGAAGCACAAG
>NW_007732762.1:116053-121212 GCF_000696425.1 Galeopterus variegatus
TTAAATCCCCTATGCAAAAAGTCAGGAATAGAATAAAAATAAAATACAATGGAAGCACAAGCAACTAAATAATAAAGAAAAATGCAGAAATTAATGAGGTAGAGAAGATAAAAACAGAAGGCCAAGTTAATAAACTAAAATCCGGTTAGAAAATCAACAAAACAGGTAAACCACTAACTATTTTACCTATAACTGAAAAGAGAAAGCATACATATATAAAAGTAATAAATGATCCTGGATAAAATTTTATGAAGGATATGGATGGATGGATGGATGGATGGATGGATGGATGGATGGATGGATGGATGGATGGATGGATGGATGGATGGATGGATGGATGGATGGATGGATGGATGGATGGATGGATGGATGGATGGATGGATGGATGGATGGATGTGGATGGATGGATGGATGGATGGATGGATGGATGGATGGATGGATGGATGGATAGACAGATTAGATAGATAGATAGATACATACATACATACATACATAGATGATAGATAGATATAGATAGACAGATAGATAGGTAGATATAGATAGATAGACAGACAGACATCCATACAAATAAATTTTAAAATCTGAGAAAATTTCTCTTAAGAATAGTTTACCAAAACTAACCCCAGAATGAAGAGGCCCAAACTAACCCCAGCATGAATAGAGAAAGTTTCCAAAGAAATACCTCTCCAAAAAGCATCAAGTCCAGATGGCTTCACAGAGGAAGCAAACAGTTAGTGACAAGATAGTCCCAATGCTAAGAATATACAAAGTGAAGGAAAATGTCCACATTCTTTTTTATGAAGCAAGTGTAATAATATCTCAACAAGAACAATAAGAAAATGACTAAAGTGGAGAATATATTACAAATGCAGTATTGGTTCAGTATCAGTAAATATATTGATATAATTCCCCATATTAATAGGTCCAAAGATAAAAATTGTGTGATTATCTGCAAAGATGCTGAAAAATCCTTTGACAAAACTCAACAACATCTATTCTTAATCCAAACACTCAAAAAAAAAAAAAAAAGGAATGGTTGGATACTCCCCTAATATGATCATACACAACATCTATTCTTAATCCAAACACTCAAAAAAAAAAAAAAAAGGAATGGTTGGATACTCCCCGAATATGATCATACACACACACACACACACCACATACACCCCTTGTGGCTGGCAGAATAAAACACCACCACCACCCCCAAAAAACATGCCCTAATCCCCACAACCTGTGAATGTGTTACTTCAAATGGAAAAAGGTTCTTTGCCAATGTGATTAAATTAAGGATCTTGATAGGTCTAGATAGACCAAGTGGGCCCAATGTAATCACAGGGTTACTTATAAGTAAAAGAGGGATGAAGGAGAGTGACAAAGTCAGAGAGAGATGTGAAGGAACTACACTCCTGGACAAAGAATGCAAGCAGCCTGAAAATGCTGGAAATGGCAAGGAAGAAGATTCCAGGCTACAGCCTCCAGAAGAAATATAGCCCCGCTAACACTTGATTTTTATTCCAGTAAGACCCATTTCAGGGTTCTACCACCAAAACTATAAGACAATAAATATGTTATTTTAAGCTACTAAATTAGTGGTAATATGTTACAGCAATTACAGGAAACTAATAAATATCTCAATCCTAAAACCAGAATCTTACTTATTGGGGAAATCCTGAAGGCATTCCCAATGATGTTAGGTAAATGTAAGGAGATTGACTAGCTGCACTACTATTTAACATTTTCCTGGACTCAATGCATTAAACTAGAGAAAACAATTAAAGACGTAAGAGTTAGAAAAGAAAAAAAAAAGCCCTCTCTATTCACAAGCATGACATTATATTTGAAAGCTACTAAAGAATAAATGAAAAAAAAATAATAAAAGAACTGAGCAAGTTAGCATGTTATAAAATTAAAGAACATTTTGCATTAATCAGGTAGGGAGCAAAATGGATGATAAAACCACATCCACAATAGCAACTTAAGGAAATAAGAAGAGTTCAAGATCTCTATTAAAAAAAAACTATAAAACACTAATAGACTAAAAAATAGACTTGAAACAAGTGATAAGATAGCCCTTGTTTTTTGTTAGGACATCTCATCATCAAGATTTCAGCTATTTCTAGAGCTTATTTATAAATTTAATGTAATCACAAAAAGTTCCAATGAGCTTGTTTTATGGAACTCGACAAGATGATCTTAAACTTTGTAAGAAAAAATTATAGAAACTTCTAGGAAACACAGAAAAGGATAGCTATGAGGAGGGACTAGCCCTATTGCTTATTAAAATATGTTGGCTAAGCTTCTCTCATTAAAATAGTGTGGGATTGGCTCATAAATAGACAAATGGAATAGGAGTGTAGTCAGAAACCCAAATATATAGAGTTATCTAATATATGATAAACATTTTATCTCAATTACAGAGATGAAAAGAGAGTCATTTTTATATATGGTACTTAAACACTGGAAAGACTTTTGGAAAAAGATAAAATTAGATCCATTCATCACACCACATGTAAGAACACAGTTCAAACTGATCAAAGATTCGAATGTAAAAAATAAAATCATTCACACACTTGGAAAAACCATGGGTAAACTTAAGCTGGGTGGGAAGAAAGACCTTCTAACTATCATTAAAATTCCAGATGCAGTGAAACAAAAGATAGTTAAATTTGATTATGTAAAAAAAAAATTTTTAACTTTTGCATGGCAAAAATCACCATAAGCAAAGTCAAAATACAAATGGCCAATTGAGGTAAAATATTTGCAATATATATCAGAGATATAGGACTTATGTTTCTAAATGAAAAGTTCTGAAAATGAGGGCAAAGACAAAATTGCCTATAGAAATACAGGTAAACTACATCAACAGAAAATTTACAAAAANATAAAACAGACAAACAAATAAAGTAACAATAAGATCTGAGCTTTAGAGATGACTTTTTCTATAGTCTTAAAATTTATTATCCTTCAGGCACTCCTTTAAAGGGAAATCACAGTGTATTTATTTAACTAAAGTGGTCTGAGAATTTAAAGTATGTTTCACAGGTATCAAATGATCATAGCTCTTAAAAGATTGCCCATACCAAGCGTGCCTCTATATCAAAATAAAAGTAAACCCATTCATCTGAGTTTTATTCATCAAAACAATAAATACAAATCACTTTTTTATTCATATGAACAGTCTGCCTAGTCTGTAGCTCAGATTTGTTAACTGAGAGGTACTTCTACCCTGAACAAATGAAAAAAGAAACAACATGAAACAAAAACAAAATAGAGAACACTATTTCATTTCACAAGTTAAGGTATTACAAAAAGTCAATAATAGCATCATTGATACCTGAGAAAGAATGATGAATAGGCTATAGGACAGCTATTTTAAAACGTAATAATGGAACCTCAGAGAAACTCCTGTCAAAATAAGAGAGAAAAATTAGGATGTGCAATGATACAAGAGAAAACAAAAGATCTTTAAGCCTGAGAGGTGAATCAATGATGAGAAAGCAGAGCAGCAGCAGCAATAATACAACTGCCCACCACACTGCAAATATAGCTGTGAAGGGAAAATCACTTGACGTGATTATCAAAAGTCACAGTAATCAATGAGATAGCTAGTAAAGGGCATTAATTAAAGCTCTGTGGTGTCTTAGATTGAGAAAGTGACTTTCAGCAGGGCACATGCAGGAGATTACATTATGGAAATTAAAAACAGCTCTTTCTATCCCAAATGATAGGACAACCAACAGCTACCATAATCAAAACAGAGGAAGCAAAATTCTACATGTCCCTACAGAGACCAACAGAAGCAAATAGTTCCCAAGTTAGATATAAGTACAGAGTAGAAGAAATCTCTACTTTAGGACAAATTACAATGAAGGCAATAGAGGCACAAAGATGTCAATGTTTTCCTGAATGCATCAAATCCACACACACACACACACAAAAAGAAATGCACTTTTTAGAGATAGATATGAGCCTTTTTAGCAAAAATCTTTGTAGACTATGCCAACATAGTTCATCAGGTTGGATAGAAATGAAACAATATTGTCAACCATGTNGCAAAGACAAAATTGCCTATAGAAATACAGGTAAACTACATCAACAGAAAATTTACAAAAAGTGCTACAAATATGGCCCCTAAATATATGGGCAAATATTCAAATTCATGCAAATTAAGAAAAATGCAAATCAAAACTCTACTATGACCCCATTTCTCACACATCGGATGGGCAAAAACTCAAAAGCTTGACAATTATACTCTCTCTGTAAGGCTGCTGATGACAATGCAAGGACGGTATCATTGCCATGAAGAATTTGGCAATATTCAACAAAACTTGTATGCATTTATCCTTTTATCCAACAATCACATTTCTTGGAATCTATCCTTAAGATACACCTCCAACAACACCAAAATACATGTGCAAAAGGTTATTTATTGAAAAATTATTTGTAATTGAAAATTATTGGAAACTACCAAAATGTCCAAGCATAGGAGTTTGTTCAAATTAACTATGGTTGCACACACACAACAAAGTACTATCCAACTGTTAAAAAAAAGAAAAAAGAAAAAGACAGAGGAAGATCTTGAATAACTAATATAAAGCAATTACCAGGATTAATCTTGAATTAAAAACAATTCAAAAGAATCTATACAATATGCTATGTTTCTGTAGGAAAGAAGAGAAAATAAGAAGATGTAAAGAAGTAAAATGAGGATAAACTGGAAAACACAGGTGTTGGCTACCTACAAGGTATAGGAGACATGGGATGAAGTTATATAGGAAGGAGTGTCACTCCTTTGTGTATAACTGTGTACTTTTTTAAATTTTAGAAACATGTGAATGTTCAATATATTTTTTAAAATTAAATTATTATGGATAAGAAGGAAGAAATAAAATCTAAAACTGGAAAGAAAAGAAAAGAAATGAAGTCCTCCATTGTCATTCCCACCAACACACAAAAAAAGGAAAAATATATATATTTTCTACGACTTTCAAAAAATAAATTGTGAAAAGGATTTGTGTTGTTCCAGTTCTGCATTTGTTTATGTTTGGATAGGTAAGGAAATATAAAATTTATTTCCAGATCTACTTTAGTAGCAGAGATAAAACAGACAAACAAATAAAGTAACAATAAGATCTGAGCTTTAGAGATGACTTTTTCTA
>NW_007732762.1:122422-123743 GCF_000696425.1 Galeopterus variegatus
TAGACTATGCCAACATAGTTCATCAGGTTGGATAGAAATGAAACAATATTGTCAACCATGTGATCACACAGCTATCAGGATTAATGTTTCTGTTTTTGGCAGCGGAAGGTAGAAAAATAGAAGTGTCCCATATTTTACTGGTAACCTAATCACTTCATGAAAAGATATGAATCATTTCCTAATCTTTTGGTGACTAAATTAAATGAATGTTGCAGATTTCATGGTATAATGTAAAGAAGGCTGTTTTGATTCAATATGCTGTCTAGAACTCAAAAGAAATCACGGTAACTTCTGGCATGCAAGGAGCTTCAAAGTAGTCACTCTTGTCCTCACTATAAGAAAAAAGCTAAACAAACTGAAAGTCAACAACTCTTCTTCAATCCATCAAAGAATTGAAGCCACAGGGTAAATGGCTGCTCCCAAAAGCAAAGAAACAAACAGGCAGATACAGAGAATTACAACTTCCTAGAGGAAATGTCAGAAGCAGAAATCATCCACTGGAGCTAGTACCATGAAAGGAAAATTCCAACTTCAATTGAAAAATTACTAGAGGCTCAGTGTGGACAAGCTTGATACTTAGAACTCCAAGGGGGTGCAGCCCTAGTAGGTACCCTACACTTTTATGAGTTTTACCACCAGAAGCTCTGACAGGTTCTCACAGTGAAGATCAGAGAAAATTCTCATCAGGCTTCCAGCAGAGGGAGAGAAAGGTAGATATTCTGAAATACACCCAGAGAATTCTGTTAGTTTTAATGAGGCCTGCTCTGAAAAAGTATTTTACCATAGTCTAACCAACTGGGGTTTTACCAGACCTTAACTGACATGGGAGATGTAAAATACCCAATAGCCTTCTTGTCTTACCTAAGGTGGTGGGTGGGGGGGATATTGAGAAGTATTTGTGAAGGACACAGCCCAAAGACCCAGTCTCAATAAAATATTGGGATCTAATCATAGGACTTTAGAACATTTTTCCTAACCCCAAAACTTAGCACATCATCAATAGGGCTCCTGCAGCAGGGGATTGCAACTGAAAGTATTGCTCATTTCAGATCTTATTTAGAAAGAAGTATTTAAGGAAACTCAAAGACAACAGGGAAGGAAAAAAACAAAAAGAAAAGAAAAAACAAGGACACCAGAAAAAATTTTAGCCTCTGAAACCTACAGCTATAGAAAACACAGCATAACTTCAAGCCAGTCAAACATAAAGCCTCACACTAAAAACCTATCACCTCAGTTCCTTTTACCCAGTACATCATGTCCAGATTTCAACAAAACGTTACACAACATACTAAAAGACGAAAAACTAAATAAATAAATAAAT
>NW_007732762.1:124477-125326 GCF_000696425.1 Galeopterus variegatus
AGATTTCAACAAAACGTTACACAACATACTAAAAGACGAAAAACTAAATAAATAAATAAATCAGTTTGAAAATACAGAGTGAGTTTCCAAACCCAGATGTTGCAGAGATTCTGGCATCATCAGACTGAATGCAAAACAACTGATCAACAACATACTAAAGGTTCTAATGGAGAAAGTGAACAATATGCAAGAGCAGATGGGGATTGTAAACAGTGAGATCAAAAGAATCAAAAGAAAATAATGGAAATCAAAACATTACAACAGAAATAAATAGTGCCTTTGATGGGCTCATCAATAGACTCGATAGAACCTATGAATAAATCAGTGAGTTTGGAGAAATGTCAATAGAGACTTCTAAAACTGAACTACAAAGGGGAAAATAAGAGTAAAAGAACAAAATATCCAAGAACTGTGATACAATTGAAAATGATGTATGTATTATATAGTTTTCTGTACTTATAAGAGAATACCTAAAACTGGGTAATTTATAAAAAACTGTAATTCATTTCTTACATTTTTGAAGGCTGGAAAGTCCAAGGTGAAGGGGCACATCTGGTGAGGGCCTTCTTCTTGGTGGGAACTCTCTGAAGAGTCCCAAGACAGCACAGGGTATCACATGGTGAGAGGGCTGAGCATGTTAACATGATCACTTACTCACCTTATAAAGCCACCAGAGCCACTCCTGTATTAATCCACTTACCCATTAACCCACTAATTCATTAATAAATTAATCCATTCATGAGGGCACAGCCCTTACAATCCAATCACTTCCCAAAGGCCCCACCATTCAACACTTCCATATTAGGGATCAATCTTTCACACGAGCTTTGGAGGTGACAAAAATTCAGA
>NW_007732763.1:0-10272 GCF_000696425.1 Galeopterus variegatus
CCCCCCCCCCCGCATACAAGCTATACACATATATATTTATGTATGCAAATCTTTGTATATGCAAATCTCTGGAAGAATATACAAGGAACTCAGGGTGGGGAGAAGTTGTGGTTTGCTCTGGGCACATGGGGTGACTGGGGACACAGGTCAAAGAAAGTCCTTTGACATCCTAGTTTTTGAATTTTGAACCATCTGAATGTATTGCTTTTTAAAATATGAATTAAACTCAAATGTAGAAACATGCTGCCTGGGTGTGCTGTCATTGAGCTGCTCTGAATGCACCGGCCTCCTTCTCAGCTCATCCCTATGGCTCCTGGTTCCTCAGACAGTCTTTTCACCTAAGGCTCTCCTTCCATGAGTGAGTTGCTAACCTTGTCCATCCACAGACATATTTTGACCGGACTATTAAGCCAGACACCTCCTCCTGCACTTAACATTCCAGTCCAGATGCAGCAAGAACACACTTGCAAAAAATTCCATGATTTTAGACTTTGGCAAGAAGCAGGAGGTCAGTGTACTTATGTAAATCCACATTGCTTCTGAAATGCAACGTGCTCAGGAAGGTAAGGTGCACTCTCAGCCTAGTGTTCAGCCTGCAGCAGCATGACTTACGCAGGACCAGAGGCAGTTTGGAGGGAGTTAAGAGGGAGAGAACTGAATCCCAGTCCTGCTGAGAGACGCTGGCCAATCCTAAAGTGATTGGCTGAAGCAAAAAAGAGAAATCTGTTCTTAAGAATAATATACAGGGGCTGGCCATTTAGCTCAGTTGGTTAGGGTACAGCGTGGATAACACCAAGGTCAAGGGTTCATCCCAATACCAGCCAGCAGCCAAAAAAACAAAAGAATAACATAAGGGTAACATATGGTCCAGCCAAGAGAAAAGGAAATATATAAGTCCATACAAAGACTTGTATGTGAGTGTTCATAGCAGCTTTACTTGTAATAACCCCAAACTGGAAACAACCCAAATGCCCATCAACAGATGAATGGGTAAACAAATTGCGGCATATCCACAGGATGGAATAATCTTCAGCAATAAAAAAGAATGAATCATTGATATGTGCAAAGAAACATGGATGATTTAAAAAACTATTATGCTGAGTGAAAAAAGTTAGACACAGAAGAGAGTATACTATATTATTCTATTCATATAAATCTTTAGAAAATGTAAGCTAATCTACAGTGACAGAAAACAGACTACTGGTTGCTCAGGGATGAGGGACAAAGAGGGCTAGGAGGGAGTAATTACCAAGGGACAGCAGGAAACTCTTGGAGGTGAAGGATATGTTCATCATGTTGATTGTGGTGGTGACTTCACAGTGAATACATATTCCAAAAGTTACCAATTACACACTTTGAATATGAAAATCAATTATACCTCCACAAAACAATTTTTTTTTTTCTCTGACCGGTAAGGGGATCGCGACCCTCGGCAAGGTGTTGTCCGCACCACACTCAGCCAGTGAGCGCACCAGCCATCCTTATATAGGATCGGAACCCGTGGCCTCGGCGCTACCAGCACTGCACTTTCTTGAGTGAGCCACAGGGCAGGCCCCACAAAACAATTTTTTTTTTTAAATCTTGGGATATCATGTAGAACTTAAGAAACAGGTTATGCTTTCTGGATTGAAGGAAATGTTGTATATCTTGATTATGGTGGTAGTTACACAACTGTACACACTTGTGAAAGCTCTTAGAATTGTATGCTTAAAATCAGTGATTTTTATTGTATATAAATTATACCCTAGTGAAACTGATCTTTTAAGAAACAGGACATATATGTGCACGTGTACACACACCCACATAGAGAGCAGGTTAGGCAGCTAGGCCCCTGGCACATCTGGAGTCCACCTGCCACTGCTGTGAAGACACTCTCCATCTTTCTCTCTCTCTGTCTCTGGTACCTACGTCATTCTTCTCTCTCTTTCTCTAAACCTCCTCCCCAATTGATTCCTTTCCAGTTTTCTGGCCCAAGAGGCAGAACATTCAGTTGCTGATACTTTCTGAAAATTATATGTTAAAGCCCGACATCCAAAAAAGAAAGCAACTTCTGTCTGAGTCAACTTGCAAAATTCATGGGGAAGGATTCTGGGTGGTCTATTTTGGGCTGGGTGTTAGGCCTTCATTCATTTATTCAGAAAATATTGAGCAGCACTCACAAGCATTGTGACCCTGGGATACCATGGAGAATGAGACTAATGAAGTCTCTGCCCCAGCATGACTTACTGTCTAGTGAGAAGACAATAAACAAGCAAACAAGCAAACACTCCCACTTCAAATCGTGATAAATGCTTTCAAGAACAAAAACGAGAGTACGGAAATAGAAAAAGGTTGGGGGTATGGAGTTATTTAGGTGAGGTGGTCAGGGATGATCTCTAAGGAGGTAACATTGGAATAGACATGATAAGGATGAGGGGTCAGCTCTCCAAAGAGCCGGCTGAAGAGAAGTTAGTTCCAGGTAGAAGGAAGAGCATGTGGGAAGACCCTGAGGTAGGAACCTTGGTGAGGCCAGTGTGGCTGGAGCACGGTGAGGAGCACGGTAGGAGATGAGCTCAGATCACTCAGGGCCTTGGAGGGCAGGGGGAGGAATTTGTGTTTTATTTCCGGTGTCTTGGAAAGTAATAGGTGTCTATTTTTAACTCCCTCTCTGAGCCTCAGTCACTTGGTCTGGAAAAGGAAAGGGTTGGAACAGCTTCACTGGTTCTCAGTTGGGTGGGACCACCCGCTACAACATACTGACAGTTAGAGGACGAGTCCAGGGATGCTACACGTTGGAAATATGTAGGACGTCCTGCACAATAAAGAATCATCCCATGTTCCACTCTCAAATGTCCTACTGGACATTTATGAAGATGAAGAACCTGTAAAATTATCTGAGCCTGAAATCTACCTCCACTTTACATACAAGAATGGTTGTTAAAAAATTTCCCAGGAATGCAACTCAAGTAAAAGTCAAGGGCTTTGATCAGTTTGGAAGTCTGCCCAAGAATTGATTCTGGGGGGAGCACACCACCAACAGCAATGCTCATGGTTTTTGAGGTGCAACACACCCGAATCAGTCTGCATTTATCACTGTGGCATCCAGGGTGATTCTATGTATGGGTGCAAACTTCTATTTCAGTCTTTTCTGGGATAATCATGCCAAAGTACAGTATTTACAAATTTAAAATACCCTTTATTATAAATTACTTTCCTTTTATTTCTCCCTTTTTTCCCAGCAGTTAGAAGATTGTAATCCTAATCATATTATAAATATATATACACAAACATACACATCATTTAATCCTCAATACAACCCTATGAGGTTGACACTGTCATTGCCCCATTTTACAGATGAAGAAACTGAGGCACAGAGTAGTGCCAGAGGTCACACAGCTAGTAAGCAGCAGAGCAGGAATTTGAACTCAGGAAGTTTACTCTGAAATTCATATTGTCTAAACTGCTACATCATATAGCCTTCAGGTAGCTTATATTGTCTGTGGATTTTATTTCAGGATAAAATAACCTTACAGGATATTGGACTGACAAAAATGAGATCCAATGGTCTAGACACTCTCTAGATCTCTCCTAACTCTAAAATCCCTTCACTCTGGCTGTGTTCCTGAACAACTCCTCATTCGAATTAACTTGGAAGCTCAAGAACTTCCTGAAGAGGAACAGTTACATCAAAAGAGTGAGGTTGTTTTGTTTTGTTTTTAGCCAAACTAGCCAAGTCTAGTGCAGACACAATAGTGGCACCCTCAAACAGTGCTGGTGGGAGGGAAACGAGCAACCCCTTCTCAACATAAATTCAGCAGTATGCCCAAAGAACTAAAAAATGCCCACATCTTTTAACTGACTTCAGAAAATCTTTCTTAAGGAAATATTTTTATTATGGTAAAATACACATAACATAAAATTTACCATTTTAACCATTTTAAAGTGTACAATTCAGTGTTAGTACATTCACAGTGCTGGAAAACATCACCACCACTAGTTCCAGAACGTTTCATCACCCCAAAAGGAAACCCCATATCCATTAAACAGCCATTCCACATTCCCCAACCCCCAGCCTCTGGCAACCAATTTGCTTTCTGTTTCTGTGAGTTTTCCTAGTCTGGACATTACATATAAATGGAATCATATAATATAGGACCCTCTATGTCTGACTTCTTTCAACTCAGCATAATGTTTTCAAGGTTCACCCATGATGTAGCATGTATCAATACTTCATTCCTTTTTTTAAAAAAAAAAAATTTTATTGAGGTAAAATTCACATAACTTAAAATTAGACATTTTAAAGTGTACAATTCAATGACATTTAGTACATTCACAGTGTTCGGCAACCACCACTGTCTACCTCCAAAACATTTTTATCACCCCCAAATAATAAAATGCCTTACCCATCAAGCAGTTAATGCCCATTTTCTCCTCCATTCAGCCCTTGGCAACCACCAATCTGCTTTGTCTCTATGAACTATTTTGGATATTTCATATAAATAAAGTTATATACTACGTGACCTTTTGTGTCTGGCTTCTTTTACCTAAAGTGAGGTTTTTGAGGTTCATCCACATTTTAGTATATATCAGTACTGCGTATCTTTTTATAACTGAGTCATATTTCATTATATAGATATACCAATTTTATTTATCCATCCATGGATGGTCATTTCCACCTTTTGGTTATTGTGAATAGTGCTGCTATGGACACTTGTGTACAAATCTTTGTTTGAACACCAGTTTTAAAGTTTTTTAGGTATATTCCTAGGAGTGGAATTGCTGGGTCATACAGTAATTCCATATTCAACTTACTGAGAAACCACCAAACTGTTTCCCACAGCAGCTGCACCATTTTACATTCCCACCAGAATGTTCCAATTTCTCATCTCCACGTCCTCACCAACCCTTGTTATTTTTTTTAGTATAGCCATCCTAATGGGTATAAAGTCATATCTCACTGTGGTTTTATTAGCATTTCCCCAGTGACTAATGATGCTGAGCATCTTTTCAAGTGCTTATTGACCATTTATATATCTTCTTTGGAGAAATTTCTATTCAAGCCTTTTGCCCATTTTTAAGTTGGGTTATTTGTCTTTTTGTTGCTTGGTTGTGCCTAAGGAAATTATTTTTAATTTGAAAAAACATTTAAACACAAAGGTATTCATCACAATATTATTACAACAATGAAAAGATTGGAAATCACACTAATGTCTAACAATAGGGCATACAAAGACAATCCCATCCCTAATGGGACACTCTGTCTTATGTGGAAGGCAGAAGAAAAACAGTAAATTCAGTAAATCCCATGTTCCATGTGTGCACAGAATGCTAAAGCATTCGGGAATCAAAAGGTGTTGGGGCTTCCTCAGACAGGTGAAGAAATGGGAGGGTAAGTGTGTGTGTGCAGAAAGAACGGCATTTGTCAAGAGCTATGAAAGAGAAAGACATGCTCGGGGAACTAAAAACAGTTTTTTGGGCTATAAGGTTCAATGTAGAGAGGCAGGAAGGAGCTGGAGCAAGAAGGACCTTTTGTGCTAAATCTTTACCTAAAAGCCAGGGAGCTTCAGAAGGAGGGGCCATGATCAACTCTATAATTTGGAAAAATCACTCTGACAGCCACATAGAGGATGAACTATGGTGGGCCCAGGCTTGGGTTTAGTCAGGAGGCTGTTGCAAGACAAAATAAACTAAGACAGTGGCCACAGGGGGACAGGAGATATTAAGATATTAAGAACTGTAGCACCATTAGACTGGAAGCCACATAAGGTCAGGTATCAGATATGATCCCTATATCATAGATCCCACCTGGTATGGGTTGGATTGTGTCTTAGTCCATTCAGGCTGCTGTAACAAAATATCATAAACCTGGTGATTCATAAACAACGGAAATTTATTGCTTGTAGTTCTGGAGGCTGGGAAGGTGCTGAAAGATTCAGTGTCTGGTGAGGGCCCATTTTCTGGTTCACAGACGGTGCCTTTTCACTGCGTCCTCACATAGTAGAAGGGCCAAGTTAGCTCTCTCGGGTCTTTTTTATGATGGCACTAATTCCAATCATGAGGGCTCCACCTTCATGATCGAGTCACCCCCAAAGGTCCCACCTCCTCATACTATCCCCTTAGGAGTCAGGACTTCAACATATGAATTTTGGGGGGAAACAAACTTTCAGACCATAGCAAATTGTGTTCCCCAAAAACAGATATGTTGAAGTCCTAACCCCAACCCCACCCCATAACTCGAAATGTGACCTTATTTGGCAGTAGGTTCGTTGCAGATATAATTAGTTAAGATGAGATCATACTGGAGTAAGGTGGACCCCTAATCCACTACTACTGTTGTCCTTATAATAAGATAGTCATGTGAAAACAAAGACACACAGGGAGAATGGCAATGTGACAATGAAGGCAGTCACACAGCTGCAAGCCAAGTAACGCCAAAGATTGCCGGCAAACCATCAGAAGCAAGGAAGAAGCAAGGAAGAATTCCCTACAGGTTTCAGAGGGAGCATGGCCCTGCTGACACCTTGATTTCAGACTTCTAGCCTCCGGACCTGTGAGACAATACGTTTCTATTGTTTAAAGTCACTTAGTTTGTGGCATTTTGTTACGGCAGCCCTAGGAAAGAAACTAATACACTGCTATGTATGATACTCCTGCCATAAATATTTAGCTCAATAAATACCAACAGCTAACATTTCTTGAGTGCTTACTCTGTGTCAGACTGTGTTTTAAGTGCCCTTCTCAGAACAACCCATCCATCCTTGCAATTCCCTGGAAGGAAGATTCTATTGCCATTCCCACATTACATTTAAGAAAACCAAAACACAGAGTGGTCAAGCAAATTTCCCAGGGTTACAAAGCTAGTTAAATGGCAGAGCCAGAATTTGATGTTTGGCAGGCTGACTCCAAGCTCTAGTGTTCTTATTCAATATACTATCCAGCTGTTCTAATAAACATTTGCTGGAAAGCTCGATGAACAGATAAATAAATGAATGGGTCAATCTGCATTTGGTTCCAGGGTAAAAAGTGAGGGTGATGAAGAAAAGAGAGGAATCAAGGATGACCCAAATTGTCTGGCTTAGATGACTTAGTAAATAGTATCTCCATTTATTGAGGCTGGAAAAAGAGGGGCAAAGTCAGATTTGGGGTTTGGGGGTTGGAGACTGGGGGAACAATGAAGACATTCTTGAAATGTTGAGTTTGAATTGCCATAAGACAAGCAAGCGAAATGTCCAATAGACGGTTGGTCAAATGGGTCTGGGGGTCCAGAGATAAGGGCTAGTGTTACAGATTTGGGTGGGAGCCATCAGTATACTTAATATCAGAGGTTTGGATAAGATCACCAAAGCAAAGTGTGTAGGAATAGAAAAGCGGACCACCCAAGACAGAACTCTAGAGTACACTGGAATTCAGGGGGCAAGTAAAGTGGGGGGAAAGGATCTTTTACTTCCTAACATAGGTTCTGTCATGGAAAGGACAAAAGTCAGGTTGTGGTGGGTTGAACAGCAAACAGAAAATCAATCAAAAGGTAAGTGTGTGTGCTACCAGTGAGAAAGTGAGAGAAGACTGATGGGCTGTGATCAGAGAGTAAGTGCAGATATGACTATCCGCTGTGGTGTGTTAGAGCCAGCTTGCACCAAGTGAGAACTGATTGTTAAATTTCAGGAATTTTGCAAGCTGGCTGTTAAATACAGCCATTATTAAAAATTAAGTTGTAGAAACTCATGATTAAATAAATTAAATTAACAACAAATGTCATAAATTCTTAAAACTCATCACTTCCTAATTGTTTTACTACATTTTACTATCATCTATGCTCTGACACTAATCGTATCTGTATGGCAGAAATACTATAATGATGCGCCACTGCACATTATTTCCCAACTCTATGTTAGTGACATCAGTTGGTAGCTTGAAATTGGCCATGGAGGATGAATTTATACCATGGAAATTGGCAAAAGCTGAAAATCAGAGCTTGATTGTTTTGTTGATTGTCTAGACTTAAGAAAGCAATGGAGAAAATATTATACACATTAAACATAAAAGGGCATCATGCCTATAGCTGTTATACTGTAAACAGCACCAAAAAAATTGAGGAAAGTCTTCCAACATTCAAAAACTATTATCCAGTTCCACAAAGAAATCACTCACATCACTGATGAATGAGTGAAGTTCTTCCAAAGGTCTTCATCGTTTTACTTTCACATCTTTAACATAAAGGAAAGTATCAACCAACATTTACATTGAGTTTGTCATTGCAACCATAGGTTGGCTAGGACATAAGATTTTGGCAAAAATCAACAAAAGCATTCTATGAGAATCAATTGTCCATATGGAATTTACAATAGAGTACTATGTATATAATTTTTTAATTGTGTTGCACATCCTTTGTATCAGTAAAATTTATAGTAAACTAATATGTATGTATGTATATAAATGAGTGAGTATATATGTATAAATGTACACATGCATACACACACACAATTGTTTTTCCCCCCAGACATTGTTAACACTCCTGACTACACAAGAGGCAGAGCACTCCCACTCCCATGGGGATGGGTCACTGGAATTAAACTAAGTAAAGGCCTTCAATGCTGAGTAGACTGGAAGAGGCACTAAATTCACACAGGATGAAAAGAATGACTTAAGGGTGGGTCTTCAAGGCCCAAGGAACTCCATGCATTGAGTGATAGGGAGAGTGGCAGAGGACAGCAGCCGTGAGGGGTAATGGTTGTAACAGCCTGACAACAATTGTCTCAAGCTGTTACTACCCAAGGGCAGAAGAGCACTGGCCTGGATGTGGCCACAGGGAGCTGACCCCTCAGTTCCCACTTGCCTGTAGTACATGGGTCATGGGACAATGAGTAGCCTCCCTTTTTGAGGTCATAGAGAAAGAAATGTCCTTAGGGACAACCTGGTTTCAGTTAATTGTTTCCACTTATTGAATACAAGGAGAGTAAGGCAGTGGTGTGATCAGGGTTTCTGAGTTAGACCTTTCATGTTAGAATTCTGGCTCTGTATTACTTACTAGACTTACTAGGTCTGTGATACTGGGCAAGCTACTTAGCCCCTCTGAGCTTTCATGTCCTAATGTGTAAAATGGAAAAAATATCACCTACTACTTAAAACACTGAGCACAGGGCCTGGCACATGGTAATCTTCCAATAAAATTGTAAATATTATTGTGTCTATGTAAGTGAAAAAACAAGATACATATTTATATAGTTACTATACATATGGATGTGTGTGAAAGGAATATATCATTACTTGTATATGAATAACAATCATCTCTGGATGGCAAGACAGTGAAGTTTTTCTTCACTTCCTCTGTATTTTCCAAAACTCTACAATAAGTCTATTTTAATTTTCATTCTGAAAAAAAATGTTTTTAAAGCAAAGAGAGTATATCAGAGGGAAAATCTTCATTAAAAAAAATTACACACACACACACACACACACACACACACTGTTGAGACCATTAAAGTCTTCTGTAGGGCCGGCCCGGTGGTGCACTGGAGAGTGCGCCGCTTGGGAGCGCGGAGGCGCTCTTGCCGAGGGTTCGGATCCCATGTGGAGACCGGTTCCCGCTCACTGGCTGAGCGCGGTGCAGGCGCGACACCGAGGGTTGCGATCCTGTTGCCAGTCAGTAAAAAAGACAAAAAGGAAAAAAAAAAGTCTTCTGTAATACACACAGGCCTAACAGCTGGGCAAATTATTGCAAAATATAGAAAAAATAGTTGCAGAGGTTGGCTCTTCCAAGTCATCCTTTTTTGCCCCTAAAAAATTGGTAAGTTTAAATGCTGTCTCCTCTATTTTCTGTCTCATCCCATAATTTCTAGGTTTCAAGAGGACTTATAGTAATGACTAAAGGTGTTATAAATTAACCTAAACATGATTCAAATCTTTAAAATTTTACCTGTTCTCAATCTTAGAGTTCCAGGTGTTAATGGCAACTCTAAATGAAAGTCAAATATAATCATTTGCATAAAAGCATTAGAAGATGATTAATAGGTATTTTCATGCAGCTGTGATCTATTCTGCACTCCTAAAGCTGAAAAAATTTTTACTAAAAACATTTACTTATGCTAATCCTCATGAAATTGCAGAACATCCTCCAGTTTTCCATGTACTCAGCCACATTTATGGCATTTTCATTACTGGGGTCATATTTCATATGAACTGACTTTAAGAGGCATCACAACTGTGCACCCTTGAAAATTAGGGCCAACCCTGTGGCTCACTCGGGAGAGTGCGGCGCTGGGAGCGCAGTGGCGCTCCTGCCACGGGTTCGGATCC
>NW_007732763.1:11466-12459 GCF_000696425.1 Galeopterus variegatus
CCGTCGCCGGTCCCCGGTCCGGTACGGGGGCAACACTGAGGGTTGCGATCCGTTGCCGGACACGGAAAAAAAAGACAAAAATAAAAAATAAAAAGAAAAGTGTTTTCAGAAGAGTGACTTATCTATGCTGAATAAAAGCTGTAGCAGTGGCAGCTCAGATCTAGTTATGAGTGCTAATGCATGTCCAGGCTGGTTATCTAATGCCTCTGCAGGAATTTAGGCCACGCATTAATGCACTGAAGATAAAATCAATTTGAAAATTTCTTAAATCAAATACCAATCCTGGAATAATACTCTATGTGCAGGAGAACCAGCCGATGGTAATAGGAAGCCAATTATAAACTATAAACCACTCTGCTCAAATGTCCTGGTTTTTTACTGGCAGGGCCCATTACACAGTTTGCACAAGTTAAATGTACTGATGAAAACTGCTATACACATGCACACACACGAGTACGCCTCTACTCCTGCACTTAACATAAAGATGCAGCTCAATTAACAGGAACTAATGAGTGCAAAAACCCACAGAAACATCCTGAACATAAGAGATCTCCAACACACACTTTCCCATTCTCCTACAGCAGTACTACTGTGCAGTACTGATTTTAGATTAGAATAGATTGGTACACATTAGAATACTGGCCCTGCCACCTGCTTGCTATTACTTCACTCCTCAGTCTCCTCACCTATAAAATGGGGTTATTAGCAATGAGGCCAAAGTGGTAGCCTATGGAAATTAGAGATAATGTAACACATGTGAAATTCTGAGCACGGTAGTACTCAACAGATGTTGGTTAATATTACACCTTTGTTCCACCATCTTCCTGATTACCCTGACCTCAAAACAGACATGAGTACAATGTGCTATTAGAAATGACATACTAGGGCCAGCCCGGTGGCGCACTTGGTTGAGTGCGGCGCTTGGGAGCGCTGTGGCGCTCCCGCTGAGGGTTCAGATCCCATATAGAGACCGGTCCGCTCACTGGCTGAGCG
>NW_007732763.1:13891-15795 GCF_000696425.1 Galeopterus variegatus
CTGTCTTAGACTACTGCAAACCATCATCAACCCACCATCACATAAATGGTCTCTCAGTTCTTATTCTCTCCAATTCCTATTCATTCGACTGATATTTATTGTATAAATTGTACAAATCAGGCACTCAGTTTACATAACATGTAAGGTCTCCAATTTAAGAAGCTTCTCAGATAACCTTTTAAAGCATAAATCCAACCACGTAACTGCTGCACTTACCAACCTGCAGTGACTCCCATTGCCCAAATCAGAGATTCACAACTAGAGACTCTGATTGAGAATGACTTGGGTGGTACCTGGACATGGGCATTTTGAATAAACCACACAGTCAAGTCTGATGTTTGCTCCATCCAAATTGATAAAAAGTAAATAAACTTTCAAGTTTCTTACTATGATATATAACTCTCCTCAATATGACTCCAACCACCTTCCCAGCCTCATCAAATCAACACAATTTGGCCCCTGCCTAATTTTTTTCTTCACTTCTTACTATACTCCGACCATAATACCCACACTGCTGTTCGCTGAACATACCAAGCTTATTCTTTCAAGTTTACACATACTGCCACACACACTGCTCGGAAAGTGCTTCCATCATCTCCACACAGCATTTACACACAGCAAGTTCCTCCACCTTCCTCAGAGACTTTCTCCGACCACTCCATCTAACTCCATATACAACCCGTCACCATCCCCTTACCTGCTTTATTTTCTTCCTATCTTCATAACACTGATCTGAACACATAATTTATTGGTGTACCTGCTTATTTTGTCTTCTCCACTAGAATTTAAGCCCTATGGAGGTCTTGTTTCCCACTATATCCTCAGTGCCTAAAACAGTGTGTAGCACGTAGCAGGTGCTTAAATGCCAAATGTATTATCACTCTACCTATAGGAGCTTCAGTCACAGTACTTAACATGCTATGTGTATAATCCCAAGTCAAGGCTCTGTTGGTTATTAAGAAACTGACTCAAACTACTTCAAACAAGAAGTAATGCAAGGGGATGAAACCACTGAAAGGACTTCAAGGGACTGAAAAGACTTCAAGCGAAGACAAACAGACCTCATGGGAAAGAGAACTCCAAACTCGGTTGGACACAAGGCATTTCTCTGTTACTCCTAGGCCAGTCTCTTCTCTGCTCCCCTGGGCTGACTCGATCCTCCTCCATGTCCTCTGTTTACTCATCTCACATATGACCCAACATATGCACTGGCTCTACTGGCTCCTTACATCCAAGAGTCTCCCTCAGTTGAAATTGAGAATCTGCTGGCCACTGGCTAGCATTGGGAGAACTGTCTATTTTAGATCCGTCAGTTATGACCTTGTGGATGGAGGAGGAAACACAAAGTAGGGGTGTCAAGAACACCTTCTAAAGTCAACAAAACCTCCCTGGTGTAAACCCATACCCTCTAGAGAGGTGTCAGCCAGCTGAGTTCCTTCTTGGAGGCTCTATGGGAAAATCTGTTTCTTTGCCTTTTCTAAGGTTCCAGAGGCTGTCCTCATTCCTTGGCTCATGGCCTCCTTTCTCCACCTTCAAAGCCAGCAACATTGCATCTTTTGGACCCTTCCTCCTTCGTCACAATTCTGTGACCTCAGCCAGGAAAGGTTCTCTGCTTTTAAGGGCCCATGCTATTAGATCAGGCCCACCCAGACGATTCACAATATTCTTCCCATCTCAAGATCCTTAATGACATCCACAAAGTCCTTTTCACCATTTAAGGTAACATCTGTATTTTTTAGGGATTTAGGACATGGACATCTTTGGCAGTGGACATTATTCTACATACACAGCAAATGAACAAAACATTTCAGAGGAGGGAGTGATCAATTGTGCCATATGTTGACATGTCAAAAAAGTTATAAGAATTGAACACAGAGGTTCTGGTGATATTTATTTATTTATTT
>NW_007732763.1:16215-16714 GCF_000696425.1 Galeopterus variegatus
CCGGGGCCTTGGTGTTATCAGCACCGCACTCTCCCGAGTGAGCCACCGGGCCGGCCCTCTGGTGATATTTATATGGGCAGTTCCCATGGAGTAAATCCTCATTGGAGTGGGCTCAAAAGAAGTGAAGTATAGGTAGATAACTCTCAAGTTGTGCTATAAAGAGGAGCAGAGAATGAGGATGGTAGCTGAAGGGGCAGATGTGGGGCCAAACAAGGATTTTTTTGGAGTAAATAATAGCACATTTGTAGGCTGATAGGAATGATCTAGTATAGAGAAAAGTTAATGAACAGGACAGAGAAGGAAGAATGGCTTTACTTGGGCTCTTTTAACAGGTAAGGGATGGAATCTAGTATACAAGTGGGAGAGCTAGCCTTAAATAGGCAAGGACAATCTCTAATAACTAGAGGAGACAGTAGCGCAAATGTAAGTGGGTGAGTAGATGTGATAGCAGGAGCCTGTAGAAACTTTCTAAGTTAAAAAAAAAAAAAAAAAAAAAAAA
>NW_007732763.1:17666-40919 GCF_000696425.1 Galeopterus variegatus
GGGGGTAGATGTGATAGCGGGAGCCTGTAGAAACTTTCTAAATTAAAAAAAAAAAAAAAAAAAAAAGGTCATAAGCTAAGTGAGGATGGGAACGGCTTTAACATTCTGAGTCTTCAACGAGAAAGAATAAATGGGATGGAGATGTAGGACTGTGAGATGGCACTAGTCTACATGAGGTCACGACTTTAAAAAGACTGAAGTAGCACGTTCAGTTCTACAAGTGCTTAAGTGCAGAGAAGGTGGAGTACTGAACTTAACCAAAGATGAGTTTAGCCAGGCAAGTACAATGAAAGCAACTTACCATTGAGCCAAGAGTGATTGTCACAATGGACCACAGAATCTAAGCTGGATAACAAAGAACATGAGGGGTTGAACATTAAAAACAGGTGACAGGATCAATGAATTGTAATATAGTACTAAAACCACCCACTATAACATGAGGGGTTGAACATTAAAAACAGGTGACAGGATCAATGAATTGTAATATAGTACTAAAATCACCCACTATAATTGTAATGGACCACAGAATCTAAGCTGGATAACAAAGAACATGAGGGGTTGAACATTAAAAACAGGTGACAGGATCAATGAATTGTAATATAGTACTAAAATCACCCACTATAATTGTTTGTATGTCTACACATGACTCCCACCTCTAGAATGAACTCCAAAGTGGCATCAGTGTCTTATCTTTTAATTCTTAGTACCTCAACATCTAAGTTTGTTACCTGGATGAATGGATGCCATGGCTAAATGGAAATTCCCCATCCCCAAATATATGATATCCCCTGTGATATATGAAGTTGCTACTTTCTGGGGTTTTTGGCAGCTGGCCAGTACAGGAATCCTAAGCCTTGACCTTGGTGTTAAAACACCAAGCTCTAACTAACTGAGCTAACCAGCCAGCTCCCTCAATGCTCTTTAAGAGTTTAAAAAGTTGCAATGCTTCATCAAAACCTATGGTATGAACAAATCCTTTGCAATGAAACAAGATGCTAAATTCCCAGTGTTGTGTCCAAGAACTGAACCAGAAAACGTATCAGATGTATCCCAACTATAGTTAAATTTGCTCTTACTGAACACCTGGGTGGCAGGAAATATTTGAACTTCCCAACCTCTAATTATTTCACCTCCTTGCAGTAAATTAGCAGGACCCAAAACAAACCTTGAGAACAGTAAGCAAAGAAAGGGGAGCAAGAAAAGAAAGGAGAGCAAACACAAATGAAACTCTACTTTCTAAGCAGACATAAATCAAACTCAATTTGGGGATGGAGGAAAAAAATGCACAGACAAAGAGCGTGTAAAATATGTTTTATTGTTCTTTAAAAGGGTTCAGGGTTTGGTTTTAAATCAGGCTGCATACCTCTCATCAGTCTGACATCTCTCTCACCATGTCAAACTGGCTTCAGCTAGCAATACTTCATTAAATCCAAAAAAAACTGTTTTACTTTTGAGGAAAAAAATCCAGTTCTGAGAACAATTAACATTAGTCTGTAATTTAAAACAAAATGAGGGCTAATGTTCCATGTTGCTTTATACACCCTTCTCCTCATACAGAACAAGGAATGTAATTTTCCTAACTCAGGCAGGCACTGATACTGACGGACACTGCTTGTGCACATACACACAGACGCACACACAGACAAACACTCACACACCCTCCCCCCATACAACAAAATTCAGAGCACGCCAAAGGGAAAAGGTTTGTTACTGTATTGATCAAAACCCTTGGAGTCAACAGTCAGTCAATCTGATCTTAGAGGGTATGCTGTTTTGATCTTGAGTCTATGTTAAATAAGTCTACTGTCATGTTCTGAAATAAAGAATTTTGGATAGTACCATAATTTTTTACTTTAAAATTCCAGGAACAAGTTCAAAAAGCATTATTTTGTTTTGTGGAATGGGGGAGGAGAGAATCTACAGATTTGCATTTAGTTAAAAATCAAAACAACTCCGGCAATAGGAAATAGGCAGTTCACATGGCCGGCCAACGTCTGAGGTATCATCAGTGTGAGACAGGTCCTGGTCTATTCCCACTGGCCTAGCTGATGCTAACAAAATGAGAAGCTTAGGGCTCTGCACAGCAAATTCCAGCTGGACAAGATGACTCTAAGCATGTATTCAGAGCCTTAGAAGCAGGGCACTATTAGTACGTAATATTTAGGAGAAAAGAGTACAAGAGCCCCTGATGGTGCCCCTCCACTTGCTCTGTCAATACAGCTGGGTCACAACTGTCTTCTGCAAAGGAGTAGAAAAACAGCTTTTCTAAATCAGCACACTGAACCCAGCAAAAAGTCTGCACAAATGGTACTATACCACTTCACAAGCAACACAGTCCCTTTGCTACTCACTGGGTTGCACGATGTCTCTCTTCTACCCTGTTATGGCCTGTGGACACATACTCACTAGGCATTGTTGGTTTTGACCAAGCGATTTTTTCTTTTTTAAAACTCTCAAAAAGAACCTAGTAAGAAAATAACAAGGCAATCAGTGGTTAAACTGAACTGTACATAAGGGACAGTTTGGAAAATACCCATCAAAGGCATTTTTCAAGTCCAAAATTTTGTGAATTTGCTGTTACTGCCTCGACCATTCCTGAAAATTCATAGTACGAATAAGTCCTAAAACAAAAAATTTTAAACTACTAGCATTTCTCTGACATCAGTGTTTGGAAAATACCCATCAAAGGCATTTTTCAAGTCCAAAATTTTGTGAATTTGCTGTTACTCCCTCGACCATTCCTGAAAATTCATAGTACAAATAAGTCCTAAAACAAAAAATTTTAAACTACTAGCATTTCTCTGACATCAGCAGACAGAAAATCAGAGTAATGCTACAGCCCACAATTCTACAGGTGTAGAAAGTGTGCTAACTCTCTGCCCGGACACATCCTTAGTGATGGCCTGGAGCCCTCCCCTTCAGAAAACAAATTTCTGGGATACCCACTTAGCTTCATTGGTTGGGAAAGAGAAGAATTCGACTCTCAGCTAAGTTTCTGAGAAGAGAGACTCCTCTTAAAATGCCACTTCCCCACTAATTAACCAAAACAAAAGGCTCTTGGCTACTTTGCCTAATATTAGATAGGATTTTGAGGAAAAGAAATTAACATGAACACCCCATCATCAGTAAAGACTAAAAATCACCTGGACCATATGATATATGTATATATGCCACTGTTTTTTTTTTTTTTTTGGTTGGTTTTTTTTTTCTAAAAGTGTCCAGGTGGGATTAAGGCTGCCAGACTGCACACAAATCTACAGCAATAAGGGCTTCAATCCTATTCCAGCTACAATTTGTTTATCAGGGGAAATCGGCGGGGAGGGGGAAGGCCATGAGGCGGGTAGTAGGAGAAAGGAGAAAAGAGGGGGAAAATATACCCTTCTCCCCCCAAGAAAGAAGAAAAGAAAATCCCACCACAGGGAGATCTATGTGCCAAGCACAATGAAAGACTGTGCTCCCCAAACAGATGGTTCTGCACAGGCTAATGTTCTACTGGTTTTCTTTAGAGATCTACTTTGAAAACGTTAAAAAAGACAGGAGATTTTGAAATAATTCAATCCTGGCAGAAATTCAAATTCCAAAACTAGGAGCAAAATCATCCTTCACTGAATTAATCCCTTTTTTCTTTCTCTTTTTCTTTTCTTAACATTTTATTTATGTTATAGAGAGATTTCTTTTTTGTTTGCTTTTTTCCAATCATTAGGAGAGTGGTTGAGGAGTACTGAATCCATCACTACTTTGATGACACAGGTTAAGATTCCAGATTCACATTTCCAGGTACCAAGAGTTCCCTCTAAATGCCACAATCAAGTCAGCCTTCGTTTACATTTTTTTCTACTGAACACAGCAATGCCCATTGGTATCTCTGAAGCGTAATCGCATCTTAGGTCGGTATTTCTCCAAATAAAGCAGCTGTTTGGAATTGAATGCTCCCCTTCTTTTTCTGAAAATACAAGAATGGCAAACTTTATCATGTAAAAAAATAAGAGCTCTCTGATTCACTGAAATGCATTATTTTAAGGCCTAAGGCCTTTCAAACTAACTACATACAGATGAGAACCAGCATATTTCCCATAACACCACGTCTTAAAAGAGCTAAGATGCAACATGAACTTTCTGAGCCTTCCTAGAAGAATACAGATTTTCTTCACTGTCATTACAGTCTAGATAAGATAGTTTGTCAAGAGACACACATCTGACTACACTCTTCCCGATTAATATATTCTTCAGATTAGAATTGGTAGCAAGTATTTAGGATGCTCAAAAAAACAGACAAAAATGAGTAAGCAGGCTCAAGATGCACAGATGGCATTCCTAATTGGTAGCAAGTATTTAGGATGCTCAAAAAAACAGACAAAAATGAGTAAGCAGGCTCAAGACGCACAGATGGCATTCCTAAAAATGTTACCTTCCTAGAGCTGCTATCATTTCATGCCCTCTGTCATGAGTACTCTTTTTCCTTTCCTTTTCTTTCTTCTTTTAAAGAAAGGGTTGAAAGGGAAAGGGCAAGACAATAATTGCCAAAGAACTTTAGACAACAAAATAGCATGGCCTATTATTCCAAACCGATGCCAAGATTCTGTCTGGGCACTAACATCTTGATTTTGTGCCTGAACAGGTCACTTAAGAGTCCCAGATGACTAAGTGCTCCCCTATACATTCTTGCCTCTTGGTCACAGAGAGATGCATTTGGAAGGTATTTTGGAATCTATCCAAAGGGGCACTAGATCAATGAGACTCTACCTAGCTATTTTCAAGATTTCTGGATACTCAAATTATATACTGGACATATTCTACAACATCCAAATTGGCCACCCAAATTAGAAAATCTTTAAATCTGGGAACCAATAGTATCACCTCTTTATCACTTGCTCTAAATTTTTTGCATCTTCAACAACATTTTAAGCCAAAGACAGCAAATGAATACTTTCCATAATTCCTTCCTCACGCACGATCTGGTTTTATGTGTTTCTTAACATAAAACTTCATACTCACTGTCTTATAAACTGAACTGCATCTTCGTACTTCATTCCACATTCGATCAAAGCAAGTGCAACCAGCACAGGTGCCCTGCAGAGAAACCCACTTGTTAATATCCACAAATCTTTGGAATTAAAAGATTTTTAAAAACCCAGAATTACATATTACCAAACAAAGCAAAGCCTGAGCTTTCCATTTTCCTATACAGTAAAATATATTTTCCTATTCAGTAAAAATATCTCTATCATAGTTCCTATGATATTATCTATTTATAGTAATGCACTAAATTCTAAACCTATGAAAAAGACCTTTACTCTTTAAAACACCACCACATAATACCTCAAATTTCCTCATCACTATATACCATCAAAAATTCTTCACTGTTCGGGGGCCAGCCCAGTGGCGCACTGGATAGTGCGCCGCTTGGGAAGCACGGCGGCGCTCCCGCCCGAGGGTTCGGATCCCACATACAGACCGGTTCCCGCTCACTGGCTGAGCGAGGCGCAGGAGCAACACCGAGGGTTGCAATCCTGTTGCCGGTCCCCGGTCCGGTACGGGGGCAACACTGAGGGTTGCGATCCGTTGCCGGACACGGAAAAAAGACAAAAGACAAAAAAAAAAAATTCTTCACTGTTCATTAGCCATTATCACAGTAAAATAAATGGCCAAACATATTATGAATCTCAAGTGTCTCAGAATTTTCATTACAAATAGATTTTAATATTTCCTTATCAAATGCTAAAAAAAGTAGTAGACTTTGCCAATAAAATTCTTTTGATGAGCTAGGAAAGTGCCAAAGAACTAGTCATTAAGAATAGTTTGTCGGGGCCGGCCCAGTGGTGCACTGGATAAGTGCGCCGCTTGGGAAGCGCGGTGGCGCTCCCGCCCGAGGGTTCGGATCCCACATGCGGACCGGTTCCCGCTCACTGGCTGAGCGAGGCGCGGGAGCGACACCGAGGGTTGCGATCCCGTTGCCGGTCCCCGGTCCGGTACGGGGGCAACACTGAGGGTTGCGATCCGTTGCCAGACATGGAAAAAGACAAAAGACAAAAAACAAAAAAAGAATAGTTTGTCCATATTTTTAAAAAATCTAACAAAGGAAATGATGTTTTAAAAAAGTCCATTACAGGGCACCAACTTTGGACTACCTAACTAGGCTAGCTACTAGTAATATTGCCCCAAGTCAAGTTACAACACTATCTTCAGCCTTCAGGATAATGACTGAAACTTCTGACCTTATGAAGAAACTGTAATATACTAACATACAAAAAAGGAAAATAGCAAACAAAAGTAATAAGCGGGGCTAACAGCCTGAGTCACCACCACCTCGAGGCAATGGCAGCCTGTACTAATGTTATGAGTCAAAGTGCACATCATAAAGTGGCATTTAATATGCTGATGAAAGTGTTGCAACACCATTCCAAGCAATGCTTGGGAGAAAAGTTTTTAAAATCAAAAGTCCTTTCTTATTGTCCATACATCTCATTTAAAGAATTTAAAGTTCAGCCATCTGCTCTCTACCTATTAACTTTTCATTAATTTCAATCCAAAATTAACCATGTATAAATTCTTCAAACTCTGAAATGACTTTAGTTTTGTTGCCCATTTCAATGACCTTTAAACCTTTGATTACTTCAAAAGGAGAAAAAAATAAAACACCCACTAAATCCAGTGTGGCATCCAAATCTGATAACCAGATGAAACACCAAAGACTATTCTGAGAAATCATATCCTTTCCTTTCAGGTAATTTAATATTATTTAGTGCAGTACATGCAAATTTCTCCCAAAGTGAAATTTTCAACTGGCTTACTTAGGCATGATAATGAATTCATAGACAAAAGGGTAAGGGCTTACCTTCCCAATCCTGCAACACAATGCACTGCAACACAGCAACCTGGCTCTTCACGAAATTTGGTTTTTAACAGGTTTAGCCAATCATCTACTATCTGATTAGGGGGTGGAGCTCCATCATCAAATGGCCAATCCTGGAAAGAAATGACCCATTACATTATATTGATATTTTCTCCAGAATTAATACCCTAATGTAAAATGGCTGCACTCAGTACACAGGGCAGGCTTAATTGAACTAACTGTACTCTAGCTATACTTAACACAATTCTGATCATTGCTGAAAAATTATCCAAGACAGAATTTAAAGTATGTCAAATAAACGAGTCTCAATGAAGTGCAGTCAGTGTAGTACACACTTAAATTTATCATATGGAAATCTCTTTATCAGAGTCCTAAGAGCTAGTATTCTCCCAAGTATTATATCTGAAGAGAGTAGTATTTAGACATAATAGAGAAAACTATAAAGCCAAAACAAAGTAAGAGAGGACACAACACATGTCAACATGATTTAAAAGTCAGCTCTAGCAAAGTGTATCAACTGATGTCTCACTGGTCTCTACAAATACTTTTATGGATTATACCCCAGATGACTCTTAAGTTATGACATCTATTTTTTTAAAGAAAGGTTCTCTGATAAGAAATCTCCAATTGTTAATAAATCATAACAGATACATACTATCATCTCTGTGCTTTTTTTTTTTAAGTAGAAAATATTTTTTAAAGCTCTGTATAAATTATACATATCCTATTTAACAAGGAAAGTGCTATATGATAGGGTCCTGAACAAATGGAGACGATTTTCTCAAGTATCTGTTTCTCTTTTTGTATTCATCAATTTGGGTTATCTTTCAATTAAGAACAACCCCACCTCACAGTACAAGCAGGTGTTTATCTTCCTTACTAACCAGCTAGAGGTCCTAAAAAAAAACAATACAAATGGAGCTGAGAGGGTGGGTTCCGCATTTTACCCACCTTTTCTCCTCCCATCAAAGCTTCAAGGATAGAAATGCAAAAACATTGCAGGAATTTTTTTTTTTTTAAACATAAGGCTACTCTAACAGGATTGGATAAGGACACTTTAAGATACTAGAGAAGGAAAAAGAGAAAGGTGAGAGAACACTAAATTGATTCTACACTCATTACTGGCATCACTAGAACACCTCATGTAGTCCATTAGCCATGATAGCACATTATGTTCAAGTTGTCAGCTACACCCTGTAATTAAAGGGCTGTCAATATTACTATAAATGTCACTACAGAGTTTAAGTGTAAACAGCAGTAAAACTAGTAAAGCACCTTAGTTGAGAGCAGTAAAACCAGTAAGCACCTTATTAGAGAGCCTACCTCCTCTAAAATGCATGTAGTTAAGAAGCAATGATATAAAATGTGTTCACTTATTCATATAGTTTCTATCAAAAAAATCATTAATAACTTAGAAACCTCTGAACCTTAAACTGACACAGCTGAAACCAATATTAGTCTATTCCAAGGTGCCTCTGATTTGCAAGAGCAGGACTGAAAGGTCTTATTTGGGGTATATTCCCTTGCAGTGAAATGTTCCAAACCCTCTTCACCTTGCAAAAGTAAATTAACTCCATTTTAAAATCTCTGTCCGCTCCCGCCCGAGGGTTCGGATCCCACATACAGACCGGTTCCCGCTCACTGGCTGAGCGAGGCGCGGGAGCAACACCGAGGGTTGCAATCCCGTTGCCGGTCCCCAGTCCGGTACGGGGGCAACACTGAGGGTTGTGGTCCGTTGCCGGACACGGAAAAAGACAAAAAAGAAAAAAAAAAAAAAGACAAAAAAAAAATCTCTGTCTGAGAAAAAGAGAGAAATTCCAAGCTTAATGCTAAATGTCCTTGTTTTTTTCAAGCATAAGTTAGACCTTTAATTTTATCTGATCACAGCTATTTAAAACAAAACAAAAACCTAAATTTAAGGACCTGGAATAAATTCGACCTATCATCACCTTCAACAAACTAGTTCAAGGTCTTTAGTTCATTTCTATTTCACAAAGGTGTTTACCAACATTACTGATTCGAAGACTATGGTCAATCCAAAGTCATTTTCCCACCCTGCCATCTGTCAAAACAAGTTGATTTCTCATCTACCCACTACAGAACATACTCACAACACAGGGAAAGACTTGTATTCAGCTTAATTTCAGAAGCTTAAGTTTTGGGGTTTTTGCTTTTTAAACACAGGGCTGCATTTTACATGTTTACATTTATCCCCAGCGATTTCCAGCCGGTGAACCATAAAGCCATTTAGAAATGGGAATGCAAGCAAATTATTACCATGCCAAACTATTAAAACACATTTTTTAAAAACATAATGGGGCTGGCCGTTCGCTCAGCTGGTTAGAGTATAGTGTTGATAACACCAAGGTCAAGGTTCTGATCCCCTTACCAACCAGCTGCCCCCCAAAAAAACGTAATTTTTGTGTTTTCACAAAAATGAAGGTGAGTAAACTTTGCGTATCATCAGGTATGAGATGACTGCCTTACCAACAAGACATATATTCTCTTTGCACGAACTGCCTTCCCAACCACTGACCCATGTAATAAAGACTACAGAACTACCTCTCAACAAGTAGCAACTTTAGAGCACGGTATTAAACACCAAGATCAAGGGTTCAGATTCTCATACCAGCCAGCTGGGGAAGGGGGGGGTGCAGGTAGTAGAAGCATAACCTTGAACCAATATCTTCCTTATTACTTTTCTTCCTACCCAACTACTCACAGAAATCTCCAGTTCCCTACCTACTATTATATTGCCTTCCCACAATCAAATCAAATAGTTCTAAGACACCCAAGACTACAAGGTCAATTCATTCATTATGTGTTCCTAAAAGCTGCTCCTGTCATTTATTTATTTATTTATTTATTTTATTATTTTTTTTAAGATGACCGGTAAGGGGATCTTAACCCTTGACTTGGTGTTGTCAGCACCGCACTCTCCCGAGTGAGCCACGGGCAGGCCCTGCTCCTGCCATTTAGATGACCATTTACATAAGAAAGTATAAAATTTTAATGAATCTGAGGCTCCTGTTTTCTATAACGAAACAGTATATTCGCTACTAAAGAGGAATTTAATTTAAAAGAATAACAATAAGCTTGTGTTCAAATTGAACTATGAAAAGAAATCTAATCACACAAAAGCTTCTCGAAGCCTACCAAAAACCAGAAAGTGCCAGAAAACTATGCTGATTACCTTCTCCCTCTCCTCTATATCTTCTCCCACCTTTACCTCCTACAAGTTATCCACAAAATATTAACTAACTAATCTTATACCCACAAAGTGGCAGAGTATATTCCCATATGTGACTTAAGAATGTCTAATGGAAATTACTTTCAGTTATCTTCAAACTAGTAGTCTAGAAACAAAAGCTAAATACTGGGGTTTTTTGGTGTTTTTTTTTTTAAGATGACCGGTAAGGGGATCTTAACCCTTGTCTTGGTGTTGTCAACACCACACTCTCCAAGTGAGCTAACCAGCCAACCCTATATAGGGATCTGAACCCGTGGCCTTGGTGTTATCAGCACCACACTCTCCCAAGTGAGCCACGAGCCAGCCCCAATATTGCATTAATTTTTTAAAGAACACAAAACACAAATTTCCATTTTCTTGAAATAAGTGTGCCCTGAATTTTGCTTTCTATTTGTTGAAAATATCCTGCATTTGTAGACTTTAAGGGCAAAAATTAACAAAACTGCGACGGAATTGAAAGGAATTTCAAAAAGCTGCTATTGATACTGTATCTTCTATCATAAGCTCAAAAAGCAAAACTACTGAGTGCCAAGTTTTATAAATATCTAGGTTTGAACAGTAGAACTTGTTTGTAGTAAAATATTAAAACACTACACACTCACTAGAACATGGATTCCTTCTTTTTCAACTGGAGCTTTATCATATGTAGCATCACAAACTCGAACCAAAGTTGTCACTCCATACTTCTTAAGTTCCTTTAAAGAAAAACAATTATAAGGGAACTTACCTTTGCTGCATGTTTTAAAACCAAAAATCTTAGAAATGTACTGCTATAAATTGAAACAATGAGGTATCATTCTTAGACAAAGACCAAAATTATTCTCACTGTGGTAACATATATAACACTCATGCACTCTCAGTGGTAGTGTAAATAAGACTCTTCTAAAGGGCAACTTGGTAGTGTAACACAAACACTTTAAAAGTTCACATACACTTTGACCTAGAAATTCTACTTCTGGGAATTTATAAAAAGGAAATAATTAAAGAGTAAAGGAAGTAAGGCACATCCATTTAGTGAATGCTATGACAGCTATGAAAATAATACTAAGGTTGGAGGAAGATTTGGTTAAATATATAGTGTGATCCTATCTATATGTATATTTATTTTTTTTATTTTATTTTTTTTTAATTTTTATTTTGTCAATATACAATGTATATGATTATTATGGCCCTTCACCGACACCTCCCGCCCTCCTCCCTCTCTCCCCTCCCCCCCAAGAATGTCCTTTCCGTTTGCTTGTTGTAACAACTTCAAAAAAAAAGTATAGTAGTTATATCTTCTTCCCCACCCCCACCCCCGGTGTTTTTTTTTGTGTGTGTGTGTGTTTGTGGGTAAATTAATTTGTTTATTTTTTTTAGCTCCCACCAATAAGTGAGAACATGTGGTACTTCTTTTTCTCATCCTGACTCGTTTATATGTATATTTATAAATGCATATATGCAGAGAAAAAATGTCTAGAAGCCAGGTATTAAAATTAAGTTTTTAAACTGTCTTTTTGCTCATCCATATCTTCTGGTTTTTATGTAATAAGCACTTATTGCTTTTTTTAATTTAAAGAAACAATAAAAGTAATTTTAAAAGAGAAAAAGTTATATTATATTAAAGGCCAGCTAATGCACAATTATAGCCAGAAGCCTTGATCCTTTAAAACCCTTCCTACAGTGACTGCTTAACCCAGTGACTATCTTCAAGGGGCCACCAACATCTTTTTATAGTTGCAGGAGAACAGCAGCCTCTGCCATTTTGGAGTCTGTGGCCAAGGAATCCACAGGCTGAAAATAGTATTATGTAATTCAACCAGGCTTAAAGGTGACTGAACAATCTGAGGGCACAGAGTCCTGGATCAACTTGTACACTGTGCACACTCAGGGAAGTGTAAGTATAAATAAGCAGGAACAGTGATATCCTACAAGAAGTGTCCATCATTCAGTTACCTAAGGAGTAAAGTTATTTTAATTGCTAAACGACTTCATTTTTCACAGAAAAGCCTTCTTATAATACCGACTCAGGAAAGCTGACATATTATATTGAGTCAGGAATTTTAAAAATAAGTTTCAAATTACAAATAAAATCCCATTAAGATGAATTCCATAGTAGCCGTTCATTAAAAGGTAGCAATAGAATTTTTTATGGTATTTGTGACCTTAAGCAAGGCAAAACGTCTTTTGGTGCTGGCTTTGCCATCTATAAAATGAGAATCCCTAGGAGCACATCAGGCTCTCTAAGTCTACTCCATAAATACATCAACAAAAACCATGCTTAGATTGAAAACCTGGAAATGATTAAAAAATTTACATGCAAATGTTTGCTGAATAATGTATACAGAATTTCTCTACTATCAATAGAAAAAAAAATTAAGAATCTGACAAAATGCTACCTATAACACCTTTTCTTCTCCTAAGTTTCTGGACCCTTGTATATGATGATTACGGTCGCTATGTAGTTTTGGGGTGGCTTTTCATCAAAGTGGTAAGAACATTTGAGGTATAACATGGGTCTTAGTGTCAGAGACCTAGGTTTGTATACCACTTCTACTACCACATACTATGTGCCATTAGGCAAATTACTAAATGGCTCTGAACCTCAGTTCCCTCATTTGTAAGAGGGAAATAATAATGGCACCTATACCTCATAGGGTTTTTGTATTAGTGACCTTAAGCACAAACACTGCTTATTGTAATGCTGGGTATATACAGCGTTCAATAAATGTTAATTATTTTTATTACTGAAAGTACAACAAAAGAACTCTTAATAAATGTAGAAAGGACGCAAGAAAAAACATAGTACTAGATAATCTCTACAGTTTCCCCAAATTCCATAAATGCTCTTTTAAAAATCTGTTGTAACTAATTCAATGCACCTCAAACCAGGATTGGTAGGAAGGATGTCCATCCATACTCCAATCACAGAAATAAATAGCTTTGTGATAAGAGAATTTTTAATAATAGTATTAATTCTCAATGGTATTTTACCTATTAATCCAAAAAGCAGACCACGCTACAATCTTACCTCTGTGAACTTGTTGAGAGTAGCATTGGTAGGGTTGTGAGTTATCAGAAAACGCATGTTCTCATAGGAGATCTCCACAGGGGCTGGACGGTTCATTATGGCAAATTTAAAAAGTGAGCGTGCGTGCGTGTGTGTGATGGGGAAAATAAAGGAAAAAAAATCAATAAATCTTGAAATGTTTCACAGCAGAAAACATTAAAAAGACCACTAAAATGCCTATTATCGATCAGTGTTTTCTCTATTCAACTTGTTTATTCCTTATGAAGCTTCTCTCTTCAAAATATGCAGTATTTAGAATCCACTCGAATCCAAATTCAACTTGGGCCTCAGTGTCTGCAGATGGATACCTTCAGACTCCAAAAAAAAAATCCAACTACATACAAAACTTAAGCAGCCTTTACTACATTTAGGCACTAGTGAGAAAAGTTAAAAGTGTAGGTCGCGTTCCACTTTTGTTTACTTGATGCTTAATTTTACTGGAGTCATTAAAAGAAATACACTTGCAATTAAAAAAAAAAAAAAAAGCAAACTATTTCTGAGGCCAGTCTCGGTGTCCAGAGTCTTCAAGGCAATGTTAATTATGGCACATAGAACCCCCAAGCTCACTTGTCAGCAAAAACGCTGTGCTGAGCCTGGCAGAAGTCTGCCCTCACGCTCAGAATCGCCATAAATGTGCAACGTATATTCCAACGAAAAACCTAGGGGAGAAAAGCATAAGTAAAATGAACTGGAGTTGACAGTATAATAAACACAACGTTTGAAGTCAAGAATACATAATTTACAAGCCCAAAGACGTGTGAGATGTCAGCAATTCTAAATTATTGTCATCTATGAAGAATAGAATAAAAGAATTGGATATACCAAGAGTTTTAAAAGTCAAAGACTCAAAATTATGTCTTTTTCAAAACTGGGTTCAACAAAGTTTCTGTACGAATAAGATTATTTCTAACAAATCATGTTTTTTTTTTTTTCGGACCAGTAAGGGGATCGCAACCCTCAGCACGGTGTGGTCTGCACCACGCTCAGCCAGTGAGTGCACCCGCCATCCCTATATAGGATCCAAACCCACGGCCTCGGGGCTACCAGCGGCCACACTCTCCTGAGTGAGCCACGGGCCCAGCCCAACAAATCATTATTAAATGGCTGAATTTTAAATTCATTTAAATCATTTCAAATTATTAACAGGTATTTAAAGAAACCTTCCCTCCACAGACTCTTCATAAAGTTCAAAGATCTGTTTATTTTTCTGCTTTGATGGTTAGGTCCTTTACATATACTCTTTGCTTAATGTCTGTCAATGGGTGGAGGATATTTACCAGAATTCTACTTTGAGGAATTCTTTCTATCCATAGTATATGCACTGACCCTAATTGTGATACTAGCTCATAAAGCACTTTGTAAAAAGTATTCCTTTTCTTCACAACTCTGAGTAGTTGTTACCACATATGAGGAATGAAGAAAGAGGATCAGAGAAGTGAAGTGACTTGTCTAAGGTCACACAATGAATTAGTTGAGCCCATCTTCAAACCCAAGTATTTTGTTGGTCCCATGTTTTTTCCCATGTACCACAATGTCTGCTGACTCAACTAATGTATAAATCCCATCCTCTCATTTCTAGTCCAGTTTACCTTTTCACTATTTCTCATATCACTACCTCAAAAGTACAAAATCATCTGAAGGTCACTGATTAACACAGCATTCTCCTCCCCAACTATTAACCCTACCAAAAAACAAGGCAAGAAAGTGAAGTGACAGAATTTTATATTATTTTAGGTCTTCTGCTTTGAAACAGTAATCTTTACAGCTGGCTCAGCCAGAGAATGTCAACATTATCATAAATTCCTATGGGAACAGGCACAAGGTCTAAATTCTTTCACCTGCCTCTTCCCTAAGCCACACGAGAATCTGGGCTTACAGAAGAATAGGTTTTATTCTTTTACCCTCTTTTTTTGTGACACTCTAAATGTCATTTTATTTTGTAAGCTGCATACTTGCGGTTATATTACCATGGGCATGAACACAAAACTAAAACATTCCTAAAATACAAAAGACACATATGAAATTCAAAATGGCAGTCTAAGAATTTCAATGGTATTAGCAGAATGAATTACCCACTACAGTAAAAACACAAAATTTCTACAATGAAAACTAACAAAAACAAAATTCACACTACCACTCTTCCTCATAATTCTAACTAAAACCCCCAAACATAGCTACCTTAGATTACACAAAAAAACATTTCATAGAGTATTTTTTGTAGTCAAGGAATTTCAGAGCTTAGAAAAACGTAGCAATCAACTTCTCTGACCTTTAAAAAATAAATAAAAATAAATTTTAAAAACTTAAAACTTTTTCAAAATAAAACAAAACAAAGATGTTTGGGTCCAGAGAAGTTGAATGACTTAACTAAGACCACAATGCTAATTAGTAGCAGATCAAGGACAAGAACTCAGGTCTCCTAACTCCCTACTTATTTTTCCTTCAATTTTGGAGGTTCCCACATATTTTTCTAGTCACAATCTTTTTCATATAAGTGTAACTTTTCTTAAAATATCTGCTTGGCTGTTCATTTGCAACTCTGTGACCTTACAATAAGGGGGGAAATTGATTATTAAAGTAACTACTCAAAGAACAATGGTTTTGCATGTGGGGCAGAGCAAAACACAAGGAAATTCTAACCTGTTTGAATCCCTTTGGTTCAATGATGTTATCACAGCAAATGTGTATCAGCTGAGTAAGGGCACTGAAAGACTGGCATTTGTAGTGATGGCCAGGCTTCAAAGGTTACAGCTCTAGCATTAAGTTTTCTACCTAGCCTTCACTGTTTGTTCAGCAAACAGAACAGCTTCATCCCATCTTATTCCTCCAACCCCACTTTGGAAGGACCATTTCCAGGGATAAAGATAATTAATTATTAGATTTGTCAATTCTTAATACTAAGAACCCCAGCAAAGGAATTTCTGCAAAAAGAAACAGTATGTTCTATCACGGTTAACAGATACATGATAAAAGCAAGCTTCTGTTCCTCCCCTCCCCCATGAGTTCAACTACACATCAGCAGTTAAATTCTTGCACCTGTCAATCCAGATAAACTAATGTTAACTTCTCTAACACACTTAAGAATGCAAAGAAAACAACCTGTACAAAATCATAAACAACCTATTATGGCTGGAAAGTACTCAAAAGTTGCAGAGCCCTATATTTTAGCATAAATTCAGCACACATACACCATACAGGAAAACTTTCTTCTAACATTGTCTCTCTGGCATTAATTCTACTCTACCCACTTAAGTAAAAATTGATTATTGTTTTAATTTACTAGGTGACAGAAGAAGCTAGTTTACATGACACATAACAGCAAATTCAAACATACACCTAAATATTCTCTCCACCTTTTATCTTTTACAGAACCTAACTTTTAAAAAAATGTTGAACTTGGGACATTTCCATTTCCTAGGCAACATTTCCATTTAAACAAAAGAATATAACTTCACCGAAAAATTAGGAAAAAAAAAGATCTGTGACAGAGAAATCCTTTCAAATTATTATTATTTGGTGGTGGGAGTACGGGGGTCTGAACCCTTGACCTTGGTGTTATGAACACCACACTCTAATCAACTGAGCTAACCAGCCAGACCTCTTTTTTTTTTTTTTTTTTTTTTAAGATGACCGGTAAGGGGATCTTAACCCTTTACTTGGTGTTATCAGTACCACACTCTCCCAAGTGAGCCATGGGCCGGCCCTAGCCAACCCTCTTTTAAACTAAGAAGGTGAAAGAGGGAGGGAAGGGATAAAGAGAAAAAAGGAAAAAAAAAAAAAGAGGAGGAATCTAGAAGAAGAGTAAGTAGAATCCTAGCAAGCTGAGATAGTGCATTGACAATAAGACTAAATCAATAACAAAACAAAAACTACTTAAAACTTTGAAGAAGGGTATGTTAGAAAGAATTTAAATGTTTAGTATCAACACTCCCTGCTAATACCTACCTAGATGAGAATCTAAAACTGAAATGCATGAAACAATATAATATCCATCATTTAATCATGGCACATTCTTAAAATAGAAAACTACACAGAGATTAAAAAGAATAAAACACCGGGCCGGCCTGGTGGCGCACTGGAGAGTGCGCAGCTTGGGAGCGCAGCGGCGCTCCCGCCGAGGGTTCAGATCCCATGTGGAGACCGGTTCCCGCTCACTGGCTGAGAGCGGTGCGGGCGCAGCACCGAGGGTTGCGATCCCGTTACCGGTCAGTAAAAAAAGACAAAAAGGAATAAAAAAAAGAAGAAGAAAACAGCATGGTGCTGATAACACCAAAATCCAGGGTTCAATCCCTGTACCAGCCCAGCCACCAAAAATTTAAAAAAATAATAACAAAACATCTATATGAACTGATACAGAAAAACAGCTAAAAGACAGCACTAATAAGAAAAAATAGAAAGGTACATAACAGTATGAACAGTACATTTAGAAATATTTGTGAATATTGTATATGCTATCATATCCATGGACTACCTGAAAGGTTACAAAAATAAGAGGTAATAGTGGTTTACGGGGGGCGGGGTGGGGGGAACAGGATTGGAGGCTGGAGGTCAGGGAGCATGATTTACTTTATCATAACATACCTTCTGAACTGTTTTAATTTCTTCCGTGTACACATATTACCCTTTTATAAAAAAACTAGGGTGATAAAGAACTCTATAATGATTTACAATTTAACTATCTTCTTTTTTTTTTTTTTTTTTTTTTTTACCTTTTTGTCTTTTTCTGTGTCCGGCAACGGATCGCAACCCTCAGTGTCGCCCCCGTACCGGATCGCCGGCAACGGGATCGCAACCCTCGGTGTTGCTCCCGCGCCTCGCTCAGCCAGTGAGCGGGAACCGGTCTGTATGTGGGATCCGAACCCTCGGCGGGAGCGCCGCCACACTTCCCAAGCGGCGCACTATCGCAGTGCGCCACCGGGCCGGCCTTAACTATCTTCTTGACAGTGCTATAATCATAGGATTAGAAAGAGCTTCCAAAGGGCTAGTCCCTCTGTCCCAGGCAGGCCTGTACCTACACAATTCAGAAAGTTTTCTTTTGTTAAAGATACAAAATAACTGAGAAAAATCTATGTCCTACCTTGGCAACTGTAATTCTAAATTCAAATACAAATACAGCAAATTCAAAGGTATGAGAGAATTTTATAAAAGCAGCCCCCATTTAATTTAACCCAGTCTTGCTAATCATCCTTTTAAAAATCATACCAATCTACTCCCGTCAACTTTTCCACTGAGAAATCACCTCTTTATACTTCCAAATTAAATGATACAATAAACCTAATTTGATGAGCTATGCCAGTATTCACCAAATTAAAATAGCACATTATAATATAAATGCACAATAAAAGAATTCTAGATATAATAAAATCTAAAAGTAAAGGTCTGAAGAACAAGCAAGCATATATTTACTGTGTTACTTACCAGAAATTCTACAGGAAGTCATGCAAATTTGAGTCAGCTTGGTTTCTACACCCAGGCAACATGAAAGTATAATACTATATATAAGACTAAAACCTTGCAACAATTTTTTTCTAAAACAAATTCATTTCACATCAATAAAGAACACCCGCACTTCCCCTTAAAATAAGTACAATAATGTAATCTGTCAATAATATTTATCCCATGAAGAGCTAGACATTTTCCTTGCAAAGATCTAGTTAAGAATTTATTAATTCAAATATTTATGAACTTATACTATGTACCACATACTCCCACAGGTGCAGCAAGAGCAGTAAACAATTAAAAATTCCTGTCAGGATGGATCTTAACTTTTTAGTGGGCAGAAAAAGACAAAATGTCACACTGTACGGAGAAAAATGCAAAGTAGGGGAATCACAGTGCCAGAAAGGAAGGAGGATTCCAACTTTAAATAAGGCTATCAGAAAGGCCTCACTGAAAAAAGTGACATTTTATCCAAGACCTGGGGGGGTGAGCCAAATAGGTATTTGGGGAACATTTTAGGCAGAGGGATTAGCTACAGCAAAGGTTTGACGGTGGGGACATGCTTGGAGTATTCTATCAACAAGGGAGCAAGTGCTACTGGAACAGAGAGGACAAAGGAATGAGTAAAGTCAGGGAAATAAAAGAGAGCCTTATAAACCAACTGTAAGGATTTGGCTTTTATTTGGAGAACAATGACTCCAAATGAAGCCAAAGGAGGTGTCATTCAACAGTGACAACTCATGTTTTAAAAGGATCATTCTAACTGTTATGTGGAGACAGATTATAAGAGTAGTAAGGGTGGAAGCAAGGAAATCAGTTAGGGGCCTGTTGCTATATAACCCGGGAGAGAGATAATGGTAGCTTGGACTAGTGTTGCAGCTCTAGAGGGGATAAGAAGGCATCAGTTTCAAGGTATACTTTGAGACAGAACCCAAAAGGATTTGTCCACAGACTGGATATGGGGTTTGTGAAAAAGAATCAAGGCCCTTAGTAACTGTGAGAATTCAAAGAAGCCTAACAATATTCAGAAACTCCTCAGACAATAGACCATAAAATCTTCTCAACCATCAAAGAAGAAAAATAGGGAAATTCCTCTGTAAGTACTACTGTATCTACTTCATTTTGACCATTTGAGAGAAAAAGTATCTGAAGACTCATGAACTAAAGAGAACTCCTCTTTTCTAATTAAACACTCGACTTCTGGTTAACTGTTCTCAAAGTGAATTTTACTCATCTTTCATGACTTACTCCCAGCTCAACAAATCCCTGCAGAAACAACAGCTAAACCTATCATCTGTACTACCTATCTTTGTTCATCCCTCTGCTGTTGCATTTATCAAACTTAAACTGAATAATCTGGCTCCCTGAAACTTAGAAGATTTAATATGTTTCCCTCTCACCACTGACCACAGTCCTAGGGGGTTGATAAAGAATTATCCATTAAATTCTACACAAATTAGGATCCAAAATATTGGTAAGCTAAAAACAGCAAGATGTTTTACCGCTACAAAAAAAAAAAAAAAAAAGTTTCACAGTTACACTCTGGGTTATTCCCACTTTTCTACTTCCTCATTTAAGGAGGAAACTTGAGAATTAAGTTCCAGTACAGAAATCAATAATCAGTTCTATAAAAAGAAATTATGACCTTGACGGTGGGAAAATGTCTTTAACATTTCAGAACCAGCAGAAAATACATGGCCTGCCACTCAGAAAGGAAAGGAAAGCAACTAACCAACAACCACACCTGCTTCTGAGAACAGTGACAGTTATTTACTGAAGTCCTGTGGGGCCTGTTCCCACCCAAATGAAAAGAGAGTGGTTTTCAAATTTGAGTGTACCCTGGTGATCAGCAGTTGCCTTTTCCAGTAATTTCCACCTCTACAAGTAACTGTAAGAAAAAAATTACACAAAATATTTTCATGCCACACTTGGAAATATTTATTTTCAGTTTTGTACTCCATTTTTCCTCTAAAGATGAGCAATTCTCCAGATGAATTTCTTGTCTAAACATGTTATTTCTCCTTTCATAAATAAACTTTACAGTTAACAGCACTATGGCCAATTTTCACTTTTTCCTCAAAAAAAAGTTTTGAATAATACTGGCAATAACATTAAAAATCCTAATGGCACAATCCCAATACTGGGCATTAATCTAACTGTTTTCTGTTAATCTTTTAAAAATTACATTAAATAGCTCTATTAAATTGATTCTATTTATCCATACTTTCATTTCCAGGCAAAGGTACCACAGCTATCCTCTCTATAGACTGTGTTTAAAGACTTTATGTTCATTTTAAGACTCCCAAGCCTGTTTATTATGAAGTTTAAGCACATTCTTTTCCTAAATAACTGTGGTAACCTTCTTACAGGATAAGAACTATCTCCAATTAAGTTGCTTTCCCATAAAATTAAATCATAACATTAGTTTTCTTTCTTCCTACTATCCTTCTTTGTTTAATCTCAAAAGGCTAAGAAATTTTAGTTTCTAACATCACTATACATACATTAACCCAAAAACCACTGAATCAATAATCTTATTAAGAAGTGTATTTGAGATTCTGAACTTCAATTGTAATAAAACAAATTAGTAGTAAAAATCCAAAAGGACACCTGGATTCAGCCTGTCAACACCACTTCAAAATGTTTTCTGAGCTATATCAGGACAGTTAGAATGACTCTAACAGCTGCAAGTTCCCTAAGGTTGCAAAATAATACTTGGGAAAGGTTATTTGAATCACCTTTCAAAATAACCTACAGCACAGGAGCAGCATGCAAAGCAAAAACTTCCAGGCTATTGTTAGCATTATTTAAAATACACTATGTTTCAGAACTTAGCAGTTTATGGGTCAGCTTAACCCTTTCATTTCCCCATTTTGTCAAATGTAATGAGCACATTTAAATATCCTGTTCCAGCATCCACCTCCAAGAGGGGGTAGGGGGGAGCTCTCTATGTACAGGACACAGAATAAAAACATTCCAAAATAACAACTTGTCAGCATAAATTCTTTTAAGCCCCAGAAATTTTTCTGCTGTTAGGGCATTTTGCTCCAAGTTTCCCCTAAAATTGGGTAAGTTACACTTCACTTCCTCTCCTAAACTTGCTTTTTATAAATCACATTGTACTTATCACAGCCATTTCTCTTTATACTGAGTATAATACAAGATAGACAAGAACCCAAATCATTCTATTTGGAGCTGCTGGTAGCCTTTGAAAATATACTATCTACCCAATAATTTTCCAATAACAACATGATGTTTATTTTCACAAAACACAGTAATAGTCATAATCTTTAAAAACCATACAGTGAAAATAAATGTTTCATGTTACCTATGAATATAAAGTAAAAAAAGTGAAATACCTCTATAATGCCATGTCAAGGGGTTATTATTCTTTACCCACTAGTTTAGTTCAACATGGATTCAATGACCTGCAAATGAAGATCCTATCTCACCAGAAAAACAATTGCCAGTATAGTCTATGAGTTGTATTTGAGTGGTTTTCACCCAAAAAGATCCAAATTATTTGCATAATTTAAACTAATCACCAAAAGGAAACTTGTTTACACACATGTTGAATGAAGAATCATGTCACTAGAATCTATTGTTTCTCCATCATATCCTTCTCAATTTGCTGACAAATCCTGCTGATGACTCATATCCTTCTGCACTAACCAGTCAGTCTGTTCCCTCATGATAGGCTTTTTTTTTTTAACCAATAATGGCAAGTAGAAAACACACCAATCTGTTTTGCTCCTAAAAGCAATAAATATTAAACATATGTATATAAATCCAATTTCCAAATACTGTAATGGTACAACCTAGTGAACGTTTCCTGTAAAGCAGTAGGAGGGGGAAAAAAAAGATGCTCAAATCTTAAGTAAAAACTAAAGGATAACTGCAAGAAAACAGACCTGATTATGAATTTGAATTCTTGTCAAATGATATATTAGTTAAGAGCCAACATTTTTGACCACTGCAGAAATAAAAATATAAAATTATTTATCTGATCTGCTAAAACAAACATATCATGTGTGAGTTTTATGCCAAAAGAATTAACATTTTCTGAGAAGAATGAAATTTCAACCCAAAAATACTATGAAAAGAATCAAACACACCATTTCTCTAAAGGTAAAGACTGTTCTAATGTTCAAAATATTTTTTCAAACCAGGCTCAACTAGCAAAGTAAGGGTCACAGAAAAGCCTAATCTTAAAGGTCAGTACAGTTTAAAAACCCAACATTGTACAATGTAAATTTATATTTGAATGACGAAATTTAGTTTCTAGGCCACTTAAACTGGAGTGGATGCCATATTAATAGAATCTATGGGCAAGGAAATCAGTGCAACCAAACAAAAAACATTAGTATTCATGTCACATAAAAAATATTGGTAAAGGGGCCGGCCTGTGGCTCACTCGGGATAGTGTGGTACTGATAACGCCAAGGCCACGGGTTCAGATCCCATAAAGGGATGGCCGGTTAGCTCAATGGGTGAGCGTGGTACTGACAACACCAAGTCAAGGGTTAAGATCCCCTTACCAGTCATCTTTAAAAAAAATAATATATTGGTAAAAACTGTCACTTTCTCAGTCATTTTCTGGGAACGATTTTGGTGTCCTGTAAATCTACACTGACTGAACAAACAGTCCAGGAAAAACCACCT
>NW_007732763.1:41271-45837 GCF_000696425.1 Galeopterus variegatus
AACGATTTTGGTGTCCTGTAAATCTACACTGACTGAACAAACAGTCCAGGAAAAACCACCTAAAGACCTGCAGAAGGGTCATTTTCTCACCTGGTCCTGGTAAACTCCACAATGGGGAACTGTGGAACGATTTTGGTGTCCTGTAAATCTACACTGACTGAACAAACAGTCCAGGAAAAACCACCTTAAGACCTGCAGAAGGGTCATTTTCTCACCTGGTCCTGGTAAACTCCACAATGGGGAACTGTGGAAAATGGACAGAGCCTGCAATGCTGTGCAGCTTCTTTCCTGGCGCTGATAGGGTAGTGACAGTTTCTGGTTTAGCCTAGACCTCTACAACTCCAAGGAGCAAAAGATTTACATACAACAGCCAAACAATCCTATTAGGCTTCAAGTCCCAAGAGAATGGCCAGGAAGTCAACAGAGCTAGAGAATGTGGTTCAGTGAATAAAACAAAGGAGAACTGGAGAAAGCTCCCAGACACCTCTATACATATAATAGTTCTGAAATTGAAAATGGAGAAAAGACTCTTCTAATATTCCACAGATTAACAGATTCAAATCACCATTTCCCACAGTAATTATAATTGGTGGCATCCACTGTTCTCTACAGAGATTTAAGTACTCCAAGCCCCAAAAGTTAAAAAAAAAAAAAAAAAATTATCCATTGCCATCTATCAGCACCGCACTCTCCCGAGTGAGCCACGGGCCGGCCCATCCATTGCCATCTATTTACTGATATTCTTTAACTTGGATTACAAAACCTGAGATTCAACAATAGATCTATACATCAATTTCCTTATGAGTAACGTTAAAGGAATACCACTTACAGGATTATTGAATTTTAGATGATTTGTAATTTGGCACAAAGAAGACTCTTAAGAAGGGAATGTTGAAACCTAAAGCTCTGCAGTATAATGTTGGACTTTGCAAGTATGCCAATTGTATTCCATAAAACATGTACAGTGAAAAAAATAAATCAAAATGAAATAATAAAAACAAGTACGCCAAGACCACAAGATCTATATCATTACCCTACTGAAAAATAAGTCTACCATGTTAAAACAATGGATCCTGATTTTCAGTTACTCAAAGTTTTTAAAGATCCCCAACTTCTATTCAACAAGTAGTATAGCTTATGGAATAGTGTCTGAAGAAATCAACCTAAGTTTCACTCTTCCAAGAGCAACAGCTAAAAATTTATGTACTGCTCCTCTACATCTTATCTGCAAAAGCTTTTTCTAGAGGCATCACTGATTACCAGCCCCACATTCCAACAAAAAGGAACAAGTACAGTGAAACCCAGTACAATAAATCCCTACTAAATTTCAACTGTCTCAAAATTTCAGTGTTCTATAATTACTGCATAAAGAAAAGCTACCTTTAAATGACAAATGAATAAAAAGTTAATTCTTAACAAAAATAATCTAATTTACCTAGTTTGCAATTTTTTTGCAAGTAAACTATGGGGCTCTCAGACTTTTAAAAGAAGTTGTATGCGAAAGCATTCAAACATTTACTCTTCCCTAGAGCCAGCAAAGTTTAATGGTGTTGTAAATGGTTTCTGCCTATAAATTTGGTTGGTTCAAATTAAATATTACTTGACTGACTCATGGAGGGAGTGACCGGTCTGACTTTTGCTGTTGAGTCAGAAAATACCCGGTTCAGCAGTTCTAAACTATTTTTCATCTGTAGAGGTGTTCTAAAATGCCAACCTTTTCCAGCTACTAAATATAACAAACAGTTGCTTTAGTAGAAAAGTCTTAGTGGAAATACTACTTTGAATCTGTTGTTCAATTTATAATTAACAAAGTGCTTTCACGTGTATTTTCTCAATGATCTTCACAATCTCCTGGTTTAAGCATCCTACACATCTCAACAGAAACTTTCACAAAATGACAATTTCTAGTTGAATCTTGGCCCCCAAAAATAGACTGTTCCCCTTTCCCCCAGAATAAAAAAAGCATAAAACGCTGCTGCATTTCTTTAATCAGACTTCCCCTCCCCAGACATATCCCAGGTGCCTCATAAATACTCTGTCTCAAAGCACACACCCTGGGGCCCCAAGAGAGTTTCAAGGCAAAATCTCCTCCCACATAAAAGTCTAGCTTAGGCCCCAAAGAGCCTCAAGTCAGCATCTCCTAAATGATCCCCTCGCCTCCAACCACTCAGTCTTCTGCATTAACTTCAACAGCTGTCATCCGTAGAAGCTGCTAGGTCACTGTGGAGATGAGCAACCTCAAAGTGAGAAAACCTACTGAGAGGGTAGAATGGTATAGTGAAAAAATCAAGAGCGTTAAGTCAGACAACCTGTATTTTTACTATCTGTGTGACCTGAGACAAGTTACTTAACCTTCTTAGTCTCTGTATCTCTTCATCTCATCCCTTTGAGTCCATGGGGACTCATCACTGTTTCCCTAGAGCCTGGCAAATAAAAGTGACTCAAAATGACCCAAATGAATGCAAAGGAGGATACCTACTACCTTTATTATAGCTGTGAGAATTAAATGAGGATTAAAAAAAAACACCTGTGGCATAGTAGGCACTTAACACTAATTAATCTCTTCCCCTTCTGAATGTACCAGTACTATTTACTATTTCTGAAAGCAGAGCATGCTAATGATTGATAAAAGTAACACTAACAAAAATACAATTTCTGACTTTCTAATTACACATCAATGATTTTGCCTGTAATTCTATTAGGTCCACTATCAAAAGGCCCACCCTACTCTGGTTATCATATTGAAAGACCCTCAACTTCTAACAGACATCATTATCTCCTAAGATTATGTCACTAAGGTGTAAAATCCCTATCAAAGTACTCTTCAAGAATCCCTACCTAGTTCTACAACACACAAATGGGAAAAGTCTATGACAATCATTGGTCCATTCAATATGAAACTAAAAATGTCAGGATCAGAGTAGTAGCAAACAACTCCTCACCATCTTCACCAATACAATGGTATTCCAGCAAGTGATCCTAAGGCTCCCATAACGTGTCATTCTGTATCCTTAATTTTCTCTTGCACACTTAACAATGCATTACTTCACTCACTTCCTGTCTGAAACTACTCTGTAATACAGAGCATTGCAGCAAATAAGTACCATATTCTAATACAGCAGTGGCTATAATCTGGAGTTTCCAAATAAGCATTTGCTGAATGCCTACAGTGACACTAGAACTGCTAGTCACTTTACATGGTTTCCATTGACAAATTAATTCCAGGAAATAATAAATTAGCCTATGGTTATTCTTTACCATAAATATGTTACAATACTATTTCTTAGGAGCTTTTTTCCAGAAGGGTAGAAAAAACAACCTAAAAGATATTACTTCAACTCACCTAACAATAAAAGACCTTTCACCTGAAAAACTAGTAGCACTTTACAAAAAAGTTTATGCTTCTGAATACTCTGCAGGCAAGAGGGTAGGATCTTGGGCAACAGATAAGCTTGTTTTAATTAGCTCTCAGAGCCTCCAGACAAAGATGGGATGGCAACCCTGTCCTTGACAAACTGAGAAATTTATGTCGATGTCATGAAACCTGGGGGAAAACTTTATAGAAAAAAAAACTTTCTAAAAATAATAATAATAATAGTAATAATAATAATAATCCCAGAGCCAAAAAATCATAGTGCCACTGAAATACTCTTATACTCTTTCTTCATACTTGAACCCAAGGATCCAGGGACCAGATGCTCCTGGCAAGAACTCTCTAACCCAGACACCAGAGTTCACTATCGCCACACACAAAGATCAAGGGGAAGGGCCTCCAGGATGCGCGCTCACACAGCGGACAAACGCAGGCACACCCTTCCACACACACACTCATCTGCCACTCACCACCTCCCCCGCCCCACTCCCTGCCATACACTCAACACTCCCCTCCCCCATTTACTCACACTCTACCCTCACACGCATGCTCTCCCCACTCATTCCCACACGCTCCCCTCATACTCACTCTGCCCTACACTCGCCCCCCCACACATCCGCAGAGACTATACACCTCCCACACGCACTCCCTCCACACTCCCACTCTCCCCCATTCACTCTCTACGCTCCGTCCACACTCACACACACGCACTTTCCCCACACCCTCCACTGATACTGTCCCCCCACTCTGTCCCCCCGTCCCGTCCTCTCTCCTCACCCCCCCCATGGACACTCGGCCCTCTCCCCACTCGCACTCCTTTCACAAACTCACACTCTCCTCCTTTCTCAAACTCACGCTCTCACGCACGCACATGCCCCCCACGCGCGCACACACACTCGACATTCTTCCACACACTCACAATCCTTCCCCCTTCCACACACACGATCCCCCAGGTTCACCCACCCTCGCTCCCCCCGCTCCCGGCCCGGCCCTCCTTCCGGGGACGTGTCTCGGGCCTGCACTAATGGCTGCGGCGCCTCCCGCCCTCCCCTTCCCCGAGGCCCCGGGCGCCGGCGCGGGGGCCGCCCGGGAGGGGCGCACTCACGCTGGCGAGCTGGGGACTGGGCATTGAAGTCCGGCGGCGGCGGGAGCGAGGAGGCGCCTCTCTCCTCAGTCACCTCGGCGGCGGCGGC
>NW_007732763.1:46837-52218 GCF_000696425.1 Galeopterus variegatus
AGTCGCTAGCCCACGCTGCGCCCCGCCCATCCGCACCTGGGCTGGGACAAGGGCGCGCGGCCGCCGCGTGATCCACAAGGTCGTAGGGCTTTTTCCTGCTCCCGGGCCCTGCGACTTGGGGCCAGATCCTGATGGGACGGGGCGGCGACGAAGTCCTGTGCTCGGGGATTTCCAACTCACAAGTGGGAACCGGGCAGCTCAGTTCTTGGTTGCCCTTCCTAGAGGCCTCAAGTACATGGCGTGTGCATCCTTGCAAAGGATATTTCTGCGCTTCCCCACCCCCACCCCCGCGCCCCTGCTCCGCCAGCGATACACACAACCAATCAATCAATCAGTCAAACCTAAGAACCCTCCATGACAGAACAAAATTCAGACTACCAGGATATAGGATCTTGGGCAAGTGGTTTCCTCTCTGTAAGTATTCTCAACTATTAAATGGAAATAATAATCAGCTACCTCATGAGGCTTTTCTCACGTATCAATAATATATGAGAAATGCTTGATAAAGAGGAGACCCTCAATTTTAAAGTTTCCAACCTCAAGTTCCCATTAATGACATGGATTGTTCTAGAGATAAGATTGTCTAAAGGTTTTTGCCTCTTGCATTTGAAAGCTGGCCAGAAGTTTTTTGCCAGATCATGCGTCCTGAGTTTTGGTTCGGAAAATGTGGTCACCAGTGAGACTGTTTTGGGCCACTGACAGATGGCAGCCAGAAAGAGGCACTGGAGTCTGGCTTCTGAGGAAGGGGAGAGGCTCCCCCATGAGAATTGGGGTGGAAGGGAGGGTCTGTCCTCCTGATGCACCCTGGGAAATCTCACCTGTCTGTAACTGGCACCTATCTAGAAGGAAATGAACACGCCCATTAGGCTACCTTTCCCCCACCTCACTGCCACACACATGTTCATCTGGCCCTGTGGTAAGAAACAGTGGTCAGTCACTATTAGGCCTTCCCCACACGGTAGACCTGGGCATTGCACCTGACCAGAAGGCTTCCATTAGGGCTTAGCAGTAAAAAGAAAGGTTTTATGACTCAGCCACATCTAGCCACATCACAGAACCCTGGATGTTCACCACCAGCAGGTGGCCCAGGTGGGGGTATTCTAGGGCAAGGCTGGCTGGCAGGGCTGCTGAGGAACAAGAGTGACAACAGATCAGAATCAAGGCCTTTGGGTGAGGAGCACAGGCTCAGCTGCCGCTTGCATTCTGCCTGCTTCCAGCAGGCAGCATTTTCCACTTGCCCAAAGCACAGACTTGGAAAAAAAACTACCTCCTCTGGAAAACTTTTCCTGCATCTGCTGGTTATTGATTCTTCTGCTGAAGTCTCAGAACACCTTATGCAATCCCCTACAATAGCACTTATAACATTATGTTGTAAATGCTTATTTTCATGATTTTCCACTGCTTAGACTGATCTACTTGGGGTAATCTAGTAGACTGTTGAACGAATGAATAAATCTTCCCTATACCTAGCTCTCAGTCTGGCCCTAAAGTATCAGTAAATAATGTAACAACAACGGAAGGATAACAGTAATGGCTATGATGATAGTTACCTTTTATTTAAGCATCCACTCTATTCCAAGCCCTGAGTGAGGTGTTTTTAAATATTTTATCAAGTTTGTGCTTCAAAATGATCCTGTGAGGAAGGTATTATAACACTATTTTAAAAGGGAATGGAAACTCTCAGAGATGGAATGACAGAAGCAGGATTTGGCCCAGCTTTGTCTGCCTCTGAAGCCCAAATAATCATTAGTTTCTGACTTCAGTCAATAACTGGTGTCCTTCAGAGTAAGCTGAAAACCTTTCTGAGATGGTAAAACACCTGCCTCTGAGAAGGAAAGGCCTGACACCAGTATGGCACCCTGAGGACAGCAGAGAGATGCTCTATTTCCTAACATCTAAGTGGTTTCCCAAGGAAAGCTATAACATGGTTTTACTTCCTCTACATCTCAAACAGATCAGGAACTGGGCTGCAGGTGCCTTATTACAGCATAAAACACCCTTGGCAGTGTATTTCACACATAATAAGTGGCCTGAGTTTATCCAGTGCCTTTGCTGAAACATTCCAAGTGCCATTAGCTAATTAATCCTCCCAGCACCCCTGTGAGACAAAGCTGGTGGTGTTCTTGGCTGATTTTACTGAGCATTAGCTCCTTGAGAGCAGGAGTTAGAGAAAGAAGTCACAGGTGCTGTGACAAAGAAACCGAGGCCCTTGGAGAAGTAGTTTTAAACAGAGATAGGGACATAACCCAGGCACCTGGTCCCTACCCTGGGACACAACATCTCATCTGGCATCCTTGCATTGCTATTTAGTTGCTTTGTAACTTTAGGAAGTTACTTTATCTCTGAATCTCAATTTCCCCATCTGTAAAATGGAAAAGGTAACACTATTTACCTCATAAGGTTTTTTGAGCACTAAAGGAGTTAATGTGCATAACTCACATAATGAATGCATGTTAAGTGTTCAGTAAATGTTTGCTAGTATTATAATTATCGGAATGGTACTTGGCACTGTGGAATGAATAAATGGAATGAGGGTTGGTACTACCAGCTCTGTAGAGTTTATTTCAAAATTAACAGGCTCTGGCACTTACTACTAGCCTTGTAACCTTGGACAGATGTCTTAACTTCATGAATGAACCTCTATCCTCATCTGTGAAATGGGATGATAACTGTGTAATGAAGAGCTTGAAAATGCTTTGTAAACTTTCAAGCACTGTACAGACATTAATTGTGGTTTTAGAAAGAACGTAGGCTTTGTAATATGAATGTACAGGAATCCTAGCTCTGCCCCTTAAATTCTCGTCCTCTCAAGTTTCCTCATGTGTAATATAGGCATGATGATCACAACTATCTCACTGTGTTGTGAAAAATTAAATGATTAAAGCCAATATATTTAAAGTAGCTGGCACAGTGGGAGGTGGTCCATAAATGTTACTTCCCTACTCTCTAACAAATAAGTCTTGTCTTTCAATGACCTAAAGTAAAAGAAGCAGCGGGGTGTGGTGGGAAATGTATGGAACCAATAGAGCTGGGATTATTCTTGGCTCTGCCACTGTATGACCTTGGTGAAGTAACCTAATCTCTGTGAGCCTTCAGATTCCTTGCCTCTAACATTGAAGTATGCCTATATGGCAAAGTTTTGGGGAAAGGAAGAGCAACTGTACCTGCCTCATAGGAGAGGCTTGCTCAGTAAATAGGAGCTCCTAACTAATGCACAGAAAGGCCTACAAAGCACTCTTATGGAAAGGACCCAATTGCAAAAACAGTCAAAATTCCCCGGCTGCAAAATAAGCGATCCAGGCTCTACAAAGTTCAGCTCAGGATCGCGTTTGATTTTGGACCCCATGTCTGGACCCTGTCGGTGGACCAGTCAGGAGAAAGTCATGAGAGGACCCAACGCTCCCTGAGTGATACCCGGAGAGGAGGCAGGGGGAGCAAGGAATGTACTGATTCACCGCCCCACCCATCCCCTGCCTCTAATCTCTCTTCCGGAATTTTACAGCCCTCTTTGACCGGGGCGGGGGTGGCAGGGCGCCGGTTCCAGCCGACCGAGGACCCCACCCCGTGCCGATCAGCTTCTGCAGGAAGCCGTGGGGAGGGGACCGTACGCAGGCCCGCGGCAGTTCGCGCTGCAGTCACCCGCGACACGAGAGCTTCCCCTGCGTGCAGTGCCCCTGCGTGCGTTGGGGCCCAGCAGGGAGGGAGAGCAGCTGTGAATTCGGGGAGATGCCAAAGCTCGCTCCGGGGGTGGGTCCGCGGACGGGGAGCTCGGTCTCCTCGTGCGGGTAGGAGCTGGAAAGCGTCGGCTAAATCACGGCTCGGGCCTGAGTGGACTGGAAGGCCGCGGCCTCCTTCGGGATACTTCCTGGAGCCAGTGGGCAATCAGGATCCCCATCTCCACGCATTCAGGTGTAACTGGATTTCGGCCAGAGAGAACGACTACGGGAACTGGCAAAGAAAGAAAGGGAAAAATTGAGAAACGTGGCCCAACCTCATTTTACCTTACAGACAGGGCAACTGAGGTCCTGAGAAGACGGAGGTCTGCACAAGGCGGGCCTGAGAATCAGCGGTGGACTCAGGGCCAATATTTTAACTCTGGCTCTGCCCTTATTCCTGAGTTCAGTATTCCCTAATATCTTGTGACTCAGTTTCCCCGTTTGGCAGTTGGAAAATATTGAAGAATTTATTACTAACTGAAGCTAGAGCTGTTGGAAGTGAAGCAGCAAATCTGCCTACACAACAAAAGGATTAGGAGGTAATGATGTTCACAGCTAACATGTATTGAGCACTTACTATGTACCAGGCACTGTTGTTCTAAGCACTTTATATGTATAAGCTAATTTAGTTTCCATCGTTCTGGGAAATGGGAATTATTATCCCCGTTTTAGATTACTATTTCCATTTTATGGCGAAACCGAATTGAATAACAGAGAAGCCACTTTGCCAAGGTCACCCAGCTAGTATATGACAGAGCCAGGAGGATTTGAACCCAGCGGGTAATTTTCCAGGGCCTGACACCTTCAACCACTATGTGTTAAGCCACTTTGCCAAGGTCACCCAGCTAGTATATGACAGAGCCAGGAGGATTTGAACCCAGCAGGTAATTTTCCAGGGCCTGACACCTTCAACCACTATGTGTTTGCTTCTTCTAATGAGAATGCGATTACAACCTACCTACATACTAGATGTTGCGTGAACAGCGTAAACTCTTTTTATCATAGCAGCCTCTTTCAGAGTGACTTAAATGATCTGTTCCTGTATAAATGTTTAATATATGCTCTCTGACCAGTGAAAATGTTTCTACACATTGTGACCTCGAAGCAGCAGGTTAAACGGAGCAATTAAGGTCATATTGTGAAAATGAGAGGACTCTTTCCCCATTGGTGCACAGCTTTCTTAATTCTCTCGGGTGCTATGGCCAGAATCTTGACTTTCCTCCAAACACAGGGTCCTATTTTACCTAGTGGTAACCTCGAGTACCTGTATTTACATCAACAGTCCTACTTTCCTTCTTCAGTCAGCAGGTTGTCCCTATCTGTTATTCTAATTTCCTTTCCCCAAGTTACTGTATAACTTTATAGGAAGGGCCTAAGATGGACTCAATTATGCTCACAGTCCCACACTTATAAATAACAGACATTTATTTCTTTTTTTTTTTTGATAGTTCATCTTTTGTTAAAATGCAAACATCACACGAGAGAAAAATAAACTGGACCTCATCAGCCCTTTTGAGAATGAGATTACCAGATCCTTCCTCCCTAAAAACAAGTTTTGGTAGGGGAGAGACCAGGACTATCAACTCACCTAAATTAATGTCTTGAAAGAACTTCAGAAGTCGTCTCAGCAACCCTCCTTTTATAGGCCCAGGTAAAGAAAAAGAA